>NC_142873.1:92892348-93195378 GCF_051225735.1 Oryctolagus cuniculus
TGTGTAACTTCATAATGATATGTATTTACTAAATGCTGGATTCCATGATACATTTTTATTATAACAAAGAAAAAGAGATAAACAATCCTTCCTGAAATAAATTATAAGCTGATTCAAGAAAGTTTAACAGGATTAGAAAGTATTAACCAGGCCATGAAAGAATGATGGGGATTGTATTCCTGACAGAAGCGACAGCATGGATGAAAGCACTAAGGCACAAAACATTCTTTTATCAATATTGCAAATGCATAAAATGAAAGCAGAAAGTGGAAAGCTATAGATGGCAATTTCCATGTCCTGGAGTGAGATAAATGGCAGGCTAGGGAATTTGAGATTATTCTGGTGACAATGGAAAACTACAGAATAGGTTTATGTAAGAAAGTTGCAAATACTGATATTTACAAATGAATCAGAATCAATACAACTAGTGGCATGTGATATTAATATTATGGTCTTTTCACAATGCTGGTTTTGTGTTTTTTAAACATGATTCTTAAGGGAAAATAATGCACTATTTTCCTATTCACTGACTATTCTGTTCTATGGTTTGTAGGAATGATCACACAGATTTCTTTACCAAAAACATAAGAAACAAATCATGATTCTAGACACAAGACGTAAATTGTCAGAATCAACATGTGGCACACCATATCTCATTCACCTTTACTCTAAGTGGCAAGGTTATGGTGAGTCACTGAGATGTTTGAACTGTTTGTTATTGCAGCTAATTCTGTCTGATATAACAGAGCAGATACCATTGTGCTGATACTTCTTTTCAGACTGGAAAATTATTATTACCCTCCTTGATCTTATTAGGCAGATACCAATATAGTTCATGTAATATTGCTTCTCCCATGTGAACTGAATAACATACAGTGAGTAAAGATAGAAATGTTTTAACTTCATTTCCATTTCTTTTGTGATGATGAGAAATAATTTAATTTATCCCTAATCCCATTTCTTTATTTAATAAATTAACATGTACTTGTTTTTAATAAGACTAAACTCATAGAGGAGCTGTGGAGAATAAGTACACAACCTAGTAAAGATCTGATTACCAAATTCTAGAGCTCACAGTTAACATCGGGAAGAGAAATAGGGTTGTTAACACAGATTTACTGAACTAGGTTAATTTGTATTAGTTACAAGTAATTTTAAATAAATAGGTGATATTTTTGTTGTTTAAAATAATAAATGCATTGACTGTAGCATACTTTCCAAACAGAAGTTTGATGCAAATTCTCACTAAATATAGAAAAGACATCCAATCTGCTAACAAGAATTCACTGACATTTGACAACAACTAAATATATATATAGTGTAAATTTTATAATAAACACATTGCATGTGTATTGTGAGAAACTAAGTTTGTGGCTTTGCATCTGATCCCATCTGACTGTACAGTGTAGAAATTTTACTAAATAACTTTGTTTTAAAATGTTGCTTATAAAGGAGGATTGTGGGAAATAACTTCTGGTTCAAAAGACAAGGTGTGTAAAATTAAAGCAAATTCACAGGACCACAGTGAAATGAAATAGAACTGATCAGACCAATAGGCATTTACATACTTGTCGATTAAAGAAATGTGAGGAAAAAAACAATAAATTTTGATTCCATGCTGTATAAGTCTTCATGTAAAATATCAAATTTTTTGGGAAACTGTGAAGAATTTAGTGCCAATTAATCTACTAAAGAAATGCTGTTGATTTCTGAGTCTTTGATAAACAAACACTACTCATTTAGCATATCTAACTCATCAGTTCACAATTTGGATGAGTGATTAACTTTGCCTTCCCAAACACATAAAGCTAAAAGCCAATGAAGTGTTTTTTTCTGCACAATTATAAGAAACACCAGTATCATTTGGATGACAATGATTGTGAAATAAAGAACTCTCTCCACTTCCTATTGGTAGAAGGACTGAACCTACATTTCCAAGATAAACTCTTCAGCATCAGGAGTTTTGACAGCTATGGAGGGAAAGAAAAAAAAGAGCAGTTTTAGCTTCAGTAGAAAGTACAACCTCACATACGGTTGCAGTTGTAGCTTGAAAGCATGTTCTTAGGCATTGAAAATGACTCAGTGGGAAATGGTGTGGGTTTAAGTTTTGATAATGCCACAGTAAAGTATAGAACAAGAAACTTAAATTATACACACTTCAGTGAAGTAACATTATGCATTTACTTTGCAGCTTTTGACAGGTGGAGCCATATGTGACCCTCAGTTGACATGTACAACTCCCACAACATTGGTGAGATTGCAGTTTCCCTATTGAAAATTGTGCTTCTGCCCATGGTTGGCAACATTCAAAGAGCTGTGTTAGAGGTTACATGACACAAAGATAAGATGTCCTCCTCTCTTGAAGTCATTTTTCAAAAAATTATCACAACATTTTTATTATCCTAGCCTCTACACTCTCCTTTGCTGTACACTCTATGCGCAGCTCTTTGCCCTGTATGATTTTTATTCCATACTTGTCAAAGCCAAAGTTTCAAAGAAGTGATAAAGCAACAACAAAATAACAAGTACCTCTGCACAAAGCTCTTGCAGTAGGCAGAGAAAGGTGGGAAAGTGTATTTTTGTCAGAGGCTTTGGATAGGTTTCTTGGTTTTTGGTTTTGTTTTGTTTTGTTTTGTTTTGTTTTTGTGTGTGTGTGTTTTTTTGCCCTGAATTTACTAAATACAAACCAAAGCAATTATGGTCACTATTGGTTGTTTCCATGAAAATATACAGGAATTACTATTTGATTTAAAACTGATAGCTTCAGAATGTCAAGGATCTGAGAGTGTTAGAATCTTCCCTTTGCATCTTCCTCTCTAGAGCCACAGAAGCACCAGGGGATGGTATCGTATGAATTTGTGAACAGAGCAGCAGCTACTTCTAATCGCAGAATGTCCTTGGAGAAGGCAGCAAAAGGACTTCATTCTTCTTGCAATAGTAATAGTCAGCACTGAGGACCTGGGGCACCCACTTGCCCTTCCCCCGTTCTAGATTAAGACTGGCAGTTACCAGAACTCTAAGCTGATCTAGACAGCAGAAAGCGGTGAAATCTCCGGGGAAAGGGCTGTCTGATCAGGGCTTATGATTCAGGAAGGTAACTGCAGGGTAACTTCAAGGTAGACCACATTAATTTTAGTTCCACTGGTTGGGATGTGGTTTACACACAGGAAATCAGACAACATCATACTTCATTCCCATTCCTCAGCAGAAGGGTAAAATCTTCTGCAGTTTTCATCACGTGAGTCACAAGAGTGAAAATGTCTATGCATTGCTTCCACACTTACCTGCTACTACACCGACCCATGATTATCTTGATGGAACATATATAGAAGAAAACAAAGTAATATACTGCTTTTTAGGGGACTCTGGGAAGCTCAATATTAATTTGTAATAGGTGGAAGCAACTGAAATGAAATTGATACAGAGTAATCTCCCCAAAAAACTTAAAAAGTTGCTAATTCATATGGACAAGTAATTACAGAACAAGATGTATTCAGAAACAGATTATAGAATTTTTGAATGTAAAGATCAATAGAGAAACTGGAAATTAGAAGACTGGCTCCCAAGATAATATCTATTGATCTTGAAGATCAAGTGAAAAATGACGGAGTTTTACTAAACAGAACAATAATAAAATGTAATGGATGTCTTGAAGGAAAAGCTAAACGTTAACAAAGACACATATTTATCATTTTAAAATGTGTGAAATAGGAGAGCCATAAAAAGAAAAGGAAGGAATCAGTGGAAAATTCATAATTGGACAATAGCAGAAGGAAAATTCAGAAACTAAAGCATTTACATCTGTATGTGGAAAAGACTTGCAAACTTCTGGGTGGTATTCATATAACAGCCTATAATACATATCAGAAAGAGGAAATTTTAACAAGGTTGAAGATGAAAAATAGGGTTAGCATACAATGTAAAAGTGATATTAACACTAGAGTTTTTATTTGAAAATTTACATCAACTAAAGAAGATTGAGTAAAAGTTCTGTCATTTCACCATTTTGTGTCTAGTAAGGTCACAGACTAACAGAATACAAAAACTGGTTATAATGAATAGATATGAGATCAATGTAAGTAATTTTAGGCTTTTCTAGAATAGCTACAACAAGCTAAATGGAAAATAACCCATTTATAATAATGATGCTGCATTAAGATAATATCAGAGCAAACTGATTAAGAAGAGGATAGAGTCAATTTAAAGACAGTTGTAAATATATTTCAAGTCAATAGCACAAGAGTGTCGAGTAGGAAACAATGGTCAGTGAAGAGAATATATGCACGTCTGTGTACAAGAACATCGAGAAACAAAACTTCAGTATATAAGGAAAGATGTGCTACAGCTATAATAGCCCTGTCCATAAAAATGTGTAATTTAGCAAATGTTGTCAGGTCAAAGACCATCCTTCTCATCATATATAAAAAACATGATTATATTTTAATGTGAGTGTGAATGCTAAATATTTGCTTACATCTAGTTCAGTTAAGCTTCCCAACCCAAATTTGACACAAATTTATTAGTAATAAGAAATTGAGACTTAGAAAAGTTAAGAACTTGTCCAAGTTAACATAACCACTAATTGGTGAAGTAGGATCTAAATATTGCATGTTCCAGCCTATATCCTCTTATCCCCATGCTAAATGGATTCCTGATCATTATTGGCAGCTGTATTTGTAAAGCACCATCAAGATTTCACAGAAGACCACTGCAAGTTTTGATTCCAAGTTTTGGTGTTAAGGCCAGCCTGCCTTTCTAGGTGGATACAAAGATCAGACCACATGGGCAGCTCTTTAGAGAACAATGAAGCAGTGCAAACATGCTGGATGGAGCAACACGTTCTCCAGGAGATCCTCAAGGAGTGCCACCTATGCTGCAGCTTTCACTTCAGATTCTCAGGACGCAATGTGGGGCAGACTCAGATCCTTTTATTCAATTTCAATGTCTGCAGTTTTTCACAACGGACCACTCCTGAATTCTGAGGCTCCCTGAAATAGTTGGCTCACCACCCTCCCAAACTTCTTCAATCAAATTCTATAGTATCCACCATGTAGCTTTCTGTTTTCACTACATTAAGGCCATCTGCTTCAGACAGGTTTGCAAAAGGAGATGGATTTCTGCCATCATGTCTAAAAGCTCCCTTTCATCACACTCTGAAGAAGAGTGCTTGGAAATCTATAAAACAGTGAGAAGAATCAGGAATCAGTGTGATAATGGGAGAGAATAGTCCTGAACAATCTCATTTATGAAATCTAATTTCTGTCTCCAGGGATTAATTTCCCTCCTTCAGGCAAAAATATCTCACACAATTCCCCAAAGAAAATTGCAATATGCCATAGCCTATATTTAAAAACACAAAGCACAATACTTCTTAGTACAGATAATATAGTTAACACAACAAGCTGTTCTGAGGACAGTTCATGGTCAGGTAAATATAATACATTCCCAAATAGTTGAGTGGCTTACTATCCTCAGTACTCTAGAAATACTGATTTTTGCCAACATAATTTTTTACTTTTAAATGCACTTGCGGTAATGAATATGGATATTCAAGAACCCTAAGTTTAACACAAATTAATTAATTTATTAAGTTTAATACAAGTATAAGAGTATAAGGTTGGAATTAAAACTGTCTTGCAATCAGAAAGATTATTTTGCAATCAGAGTATGAACACATGTCAGTCTCAGGTTGATTCAACTTCTACTTTGGATGTTTCTTGGTGTAACTGATAGGTGGATTGTGGCTCCTACAATGCACACATACTTAACTCTTAACCATATGAATTTTATACACTCTCAAACAATACAGCTCCCTCTATTGTCATTAAATCACAAGACCACAAGGTAAATTGAAAGGAAAAAAAGACTTTCCTAAATATGCTCTTTAAAACACTAGCTCGAAAAGTACAAAACAGAAAAATGCATTGCCCCAAAACAACAAACCAAGCATAAACTCAAAGCTGCATAAAAGTGCAGTAGTAAAAAATGACAGAAACTATAAAGGTTTGGTCCATAAAATATTCTTGTTTCATGTTTCATATTTCTTTGAGATAACCTGAAACCTGCACTGGTAATATGCTTATAAAAAATGGAAGTTAGTTATTTGAATTTATTTTAGTGGATACAGCTTAAAAATCACTGCCAATGAAATTCTGATATTTCCCACAAGTAATTCTGCAGAGTGGCTGACTTGGGAGAACCTCAGCTGCATGCTCTGCTTACCTGGGGAAGCCAAAGCCACATCTCATAAAGACTGGCAAATCTCCTGACAAAAATTTGACTCTTCCATCCATTTTGTACCTTTACATAACCTAGTGGAGCAAATTGTGTGTACCCCACCCAAACTCCATCACTCCACAACTCCTGCAGAGTTCTGGGAAAAGAATTGATACACACAACTTTTCTGAAGTTTGACGCAGACAAATAGAGCCAACTTCTCTGGAAATGCCTGGGAGGCTGCAAATCCAAAGTTACTCTCCGAGTTGCAAGATCGAATCTCTCTTCCATGTACTTACACTCCAGACGATTACGCAGATCAGATCAAGAGCAGAACTTAACTGAGACTACCTCCTTGTCAGCTCTCTCATCTTTCTTCCTTCACTCCTATACAGGTTTTCCTTACAAACACTACTGCAATAAATCCAGTCGCTCAAATCCTTATACTGGCTTCAGCTTAAAAAAAATCCAGCCCAAGATACACAGTGTATTTCTTCCCCATACTTAAACTTTAATATATATTTTGATAGACAAATTATTTTATTTTCAAAACTTTTAACTTGTATATAATACTTGCAGTCCAATTTTGTGGCACAGCAGGTTAAGCAGCTACTTTTTAAAATTTATTTGACAGGTAGAGTTATAGACTGTGAGAGAGAGAGACAGAGAGAAAGGTCTTCCTTCCATTGGTTCACTCTCCAAATGACCGCTATGGCCAGCAAGCAGCTACTTTCAACACCTGCATTCCATAACTGAGTGCCTGTTCAAGTCCTAGCTGCTCCACTTCCAATCCAGCTTCCTGCTAGTGTGCCTGGAAAAGCAGAAAAAATTGCCCAAGTATTTGGACTCCTGTCACTCCAATGGAAGACTCCAGTGGAATTCTTGGCTCCTGGTTTTGGCCTGGCCCAGCCCTGGCCTTTGTGGCCATTTGGGGAATGAACCAGCATTTGGAAGATCTCGTTCTGTCTCTGTTTTTCTTTCTCTGTCACATTGCCTTTCAAATAAATAAAACAAATCTCTAAAAGCAGATAATACTTGTATATGTTTGTGGAATAGTGCAATACTTCAACACACACAATATAAACTAATCAAACCAGTAAGCAACAAGCCTTTCTCTTCTCTTCTCTTCTCTTCTCTTCTCTTCTCTTCTCTTCTCTTCTCTTCTCTTCTCTTTTCTTTTCCTTTCTTTTCTTTTTTTGTTTGGATCTTAACTATCTCCTTTTCCAGTTCTTTATATGGTATTTATTATTGTGAACTATGGTCATACAATTGTGCTGCATAACACTAGATTATGTACTTTCTATCTGACTGGTCTTGCTAGTTGTTATTCGACTCCCTATCTTCACTTCCCCTGCTTTTCTCAGCTTCTAATAATCACTATTCTAAGTTCAAATCAATTATTATTTTCTTTTACTTCCACATATGAGAGAGAGAATATCAGTATGTCTCTTTCTTTGGCTGGCTTGTTTCACTTACATAATGATCTGTTTCATCGATGCTGCAAATATTAGACTTTCATTTTTTACGGCTGAATAATAGTCCATTCTGTATAGTTCCACATTTTTTTTAATCCACTTCCTCCACTGATAGATACACAGACTGATTCCATATCTGACTATTGTGAGTAGTGCTGCAGTAAGCGTGGAAGTGCACATTGTCTCTTTTTTAACTTTATTTATTCATTTTGCAAATTTATTTGAAAAGCATAGAGTCAGACAGAGAAAAGAGTAGGAAAGGAAGAGATGATTGATAAATCTGATGATTCACTGACCATATTCTCACAATAGCTGGGGCTGGGTCAAAGCTTGGAATTCAGCTCAAGTCTCGCATTTTGATGGCAAGGACCCAAGCGCTTGAGACATCATCTGCTGTGTTTCAGGATATGCATTAGCAGGAAGCTGGGAGCAGAAACAGAACAGGAATTGAAACTTGGAATTCAGGTATGTACGTGAGCAGCCTGGGTGGAATCTTAGCTGCTTCACTAAATGCTCACCCCTGTGTACATGTCTATTTGATATGCTCATTTCATCTCATTTAGCTATATACCATCAAGTGGGATAGCTGGGTCATACTGTGTATCTATTTTTAGCTCTATGTTTGAGGAACCAACATAATATTCTCCATAATGGCTCTCCTAAATTACATTCCCATCAGCAGGGGATTAGGATTCTCCTTTCTCCACGTCTTTGCCAACAGTTGCTAGTTATTGTCTTTTTTAATAAGCCTCCTCAGTGCCGGCGCCGTGGCTCAACAGGCTAATCCTCCGCCTGGCGGCACCGGCACACCGGGTTCTAGTCCCAGTCGGGGCGCCGGATTCTGTCCCGGTTGCCCCTCTTCCAGGCCAGCTCTCTGCTGTGGCCCGGGAGTGCAGTGGAGGATGGCCCAAGTGCTTGGGCCTGCACCCCATAGGAGACCAGGAGAAGCACCTGGCTTCTGCCTTCGGATCAGCGCAGTGCGCCGGTCGCAGCGTGCCAGCCGCAGCGGCCATTGGAGGGTGCACCAACGGCAAAGGAAGACCTTTCTCTGTCTCTCTATCTCACTGTCCACTCTGCCTGTAAAATAAATAAATAAATAAGCCTCCTCAGTAAGATGGTATATCATTGCTGTATTAATTTTCTTTCCTTGATGTCCAATGATTTCAGTTATTTTTCCATGTATTTTTGATACATTTGTATAATTCTTCTGAGAATTATCCATTCAGGTTCTTTGATCATTTCTTATCTTGATGGGTTCTTATGTTACGATTGCGTTTTTTTGCATTCCTTATATATTCTGATATTAATTCTGTGTCAGCTGAAGATTTAAATAATTTCTCCCATTCTGTCAGTTGTATCTTCACTGTTGTTTTTTTTCTCCTTGCTGTGAAGAAATTTCTTAGCTTGACATAATCTGATTTGTGTGTTTTTGGCTTTATTGCCTGTACTTTTTCAGCCTTACCTATAAAGTGATAGTCTATGCAATCACTTGAAATGCTAACCCTATGTTTTATTCTAATAGTTTCATAGTTTCAGATTTTATGATTAGATCTTTGATCCATTTGGAATTGAATTTTGTATAGACTGAGAAGTAGGAGGTTGGTTTAAATCTTCCGTGCATGGATACTCCATTTTCCCAACAGCATTTACTGAAGAGATTGTACATTCTCTGGTGTATGTTCCTAGTATCTCTATGAAGGATTTGTTTGCTATAGATGCATGGATTCATTTCTGGGATCCTTATTCTGTTCCATTGGTCTCTGTGTCTGCTTTTTCAGGTAGTTCTATGCTGTTTTGGTTACAACTGCTCTGAAGTGGGTCTTGAAATCTGATATTGTGATTTCTCTATATTTGTTTCTTCTAAAAGTTTTATTGATTTCTTTGACAGGTAGTGTTACAGATAGAGAGAGGTCTTTCATCTGCTGGTTCACTATCCAATGACCACAATAGCTGGAGCTGTGTTAATCCAAAGCCAAGAGCAGGAACTTCTTCTTGGTCTTGCATGTGGGTGCAGAGGCCCAAGCGCTTGGGCCACCTTCCACTGCTTTCCCAGGCCAAAAACAGAGAGCCAGATCCAAAGAGGAGCAGCCAGGACATGAACCTGTGCCCATATGGGATGCCGGTGCTGCAGGAGGAGGCTTAGCCTACTAGACCATGGCACTGGCCCTTATATTTGCTTTTGTCTTCAAGATTATTTTAGCTATTCAGGGCCTTTGTGTCTCCTTTTGAATTTTAGGATATTTTTCTAATTCTGTGAGAAATTGATATTCTAATGGGGATTACATTGATTCTATAAATCACTTCTGCAGGTAGCATGGAATTTTTAATTTCCCTAATCCATGAACATAGAGGTTCTTCATTTTCTTTTTTGTTTTGTTTTGTTTTTTTGTTTGTTTGTTTGTTTCTTGTTCAATTTCTCCACTTTTTTTTTTCTATTTCATTGTAGAGGTTCTTCACATCCTTGGTTAAATTTATTCCAAGCTATTTTAATTTCTGTAGCTGCTATACATGGCATTAGACTTATGATTTCTTTCTGATCGAGTTTGTTATTTGGTGTATAAAAATACCATGGAGTTTTGTGTATTGATTTTGTATTATGAAATTTTACTGAATTCATTTATCAGTTCTAATAATTTGTTGGAATCTTGTTAATTTCCAGCCTCTTCCCACAGTGGTCAGAAAAGATACGTTATGATTTCAGATTTTTTGATTTTGTGGAGATTTAATTTATGGTCTAGCAGATGGTCTAATCTAGAGAAAACTCCATGCACTGATGAAAAGAATGTATTTTCTTCATCTATGGGATGAAATGTTCTGTAGAAATTAATTAGATCTATTTGGTCCATATAGATTAGCTCTGGTGTTGATTTTTTTGCCTAGTTTATTTGTCAATTGATGAAAGTGGAGTGTTGAAGTTTTCCATTATTATTGTTTTGGAGCCTAAGTCTCCCTTTAGATCCATTAACATTGCTTTTAAATAGCTAGGTGCCCTGGCATTGGGTGCATATGTATTCACTATAATTGCATCTTACTGCTGAATTGATCCCTTTATCATTAAATAATGCCCTTCTTTGTCTCTTTCAATAGTTTTCTTGTTAAAGAATATTTTTTCTGCTATTAGGATGGCTACTCCTGCTCGTATTTGCTGTCCTTTAGCATGGAATAACTTTTCTGTCCTTTCATTTTTGTCTGTGTATATCTCTGTTGGTGATGTGTTTCCTGTAGGCATCAAATAGATGAGTCTTGTGTTTGAACCCATTCAGCCAGTCTGTATCTCTTAATTGGGGAATTTAGGCAATTTACACTGGAGGTTATTATTGGTAAATAATAACTTGGTCCTGCCATTTATACATAAATATTTCTATTGTTTATTTTGGATTTCCTTTGTACTTTTACTAGGAGACTTTCTGTCTTCACATTCTTTCATGATGATGACTGTATTTTCTGTTTATGAGTGCAGCATGTCCTTAAGTATCAATTTTAAGGCTGGATGAGTGGTAACATTTGTTTAAATTTGTTTTTTTGAGTAGGTCTTTATTTCACTTTCATTGATAAATGAGAGCTTTGCAGGATACAGTATTCTGGGTGGATAGTTTATTTTTTCTTTATTTTTTTTCTTTAGGACTTGGATTATGTCTCCATTCGCTCATAGTCTGTAGGGTTTCTTATGAGAAATCAACTGTCAGTGTAACTGGAGATCTTCTGATGGTAAATTGGCATTTCTTTCATGCATATTTCATAATCTTTTCTTTATCTTTTACTGTTGAAAATTTGAATTTAATGTATCATGGAGTTCTATGTGCTTCCTGTACTTGGATACCCCAGTATTTTTTCCAAATTAGGGAAATTTCATGCTAATATTCCACTGAATAGGTCTTCTAACCCATTCTCTCTTCCACATCCCCAGGAATTCCTAAAACACATATATTTGGTCATTTGATAGTATCATATTAATCTCAAGCATTACTTTTGGTTTTTCTGATATTTTCTTCTTCATTTTTTTGTCTGACTGCAATATTTCCAAAGATTTGTCTTCTATCTCTGCTGTTTTTTCTTCTGCCTCCTTAAGTCTGTTAAGGCTTTCCATTGTAGTTTTTATTTGAATTCTTCACTTCTAACATTTGAGTTTAATTTCTCTTCAATATCTCCACCTCCCAGAAGTTTTCATCTATGTCATGTATGGGTTTCTTAAACTCATGTATTTGCTTCTCTGTGTTTTTGAGTATTTTTATAATCATTGTTTTGAATTTCCTTTCAGGCATTTCATTAATCTATTTGCTCATGTACTAATATTGGAGTGCTTCTGTGTTGCTATTGGGGAGTCATATTGTCCTCCTTGTTCATGCTTTCTGTGTTTATACATTTATTTTTAAGCATTTGTGGAAATGTAGTTTTCTCCTCTGATGGCTTTTATTTTTGAAATATGCCTCTATGGCTTATTATAGTGTCTGCTCCTTCTGTGGCTATCCAGAGGCATATGATGGGTGGGGCCAGGGAGCTTCAGCCATTATTTGAAGGTAGAGCAAGAGTCCAAGGTGACATCCAAGTTGGGTATGGTAGATCTTTATCATCAGCACAGGGGAGAATACGATTGGGTTGGCTGGCATGATCACAGCATTCAACCTCTCTTTGCTAAAGTCAATCAACCACCCATTTGATCCCATGTGGCTAGGCTCCTCATCCTTTCATTCACATAAAGCACACATCTGTGTGTGAGCACAGATCATTAGCCTCTGAAACCAGACATAGCAATTGTCCAAAGAGCGAGACACACCCTATCACATGCCGTATCACAAAGTGTCAGAATTCCCACAATCACAAGGAGTATGATATCTGTTCAGCCCCAAAGCCTTCCTCATCCTCCAAAAGAGGCATGCTGTTCCCAGAGCCAGCTGCCTAATGGATAGATGGTGGTCAATGCTATTTCTTTGCCAATTGAGTCCAGGCACCTTGATAGAGTGAGTGGCAGAGAGTGTGCTTCACAGACCTAGGTGGACTCCCTACCCACCACCAACCCTCCAGGCAAGACAAAGCGGATTTATCCTCTGATAAAATCTCCTAGTCATGTAAGTGCCACTGCAGCCTGTACTCACCTTATTGAGATGGCCTTGCTCCAAGAAGATGGCATCCCCTCCAGCCACTGGCAGTGTCCTTCTCATGTCTGTGTGATTGTTACAGTCCCTGCTGCTCCACTGTGTCTGTCTTCTTTTTACATTAATTTCCACTATCAACTTATCACCAATTGTCCCCTGGGAATACAGTTTCTTCACTTTTCTTCTGTCATCTTCCCATGGTCAGATTCAGTGTGTGTTTCCCTCTCTTTCCACTTCTTTATCATTTTGTGTCGAACACCCTTTCTTTGCAGTCTGATACTAATGCATTTTAGTATTCTTCTGGAGGCAGCCTATTACCTTGCCTTTTCATACTTCCTATATCCCTATGTTGACATTTGCTTAGCTGTCTCTACCACTTCTACAGGGTGGTTTTCTTGGATTAGAGAGTGTTTTCCTGAAATATGTCCATTTAGTAGGCTACGTTCTAGTTCCAGTTGCACACTTAAATGCAATCTCCTTATATCTTTTCCAATGAAATTAATAGCAGTGGTAGTAGGAATATGGGTGCTCCTCTCATTCCTGGCAGTGGTGTGCAAGTTCCAATGTCCAGAGTGATGACAGTGCCAGACCCAATCTACGGTGGATTCAACAAGTATGTATAGGGTCAATAAGTATTCATTCACAAAATTTCAGGTGTGAGCTCTGAAAAAGACATGAACACTTCCAATACTTTTTTCCCCAATCATATTTAAATTAGGATATTTGTTTAGGACAGTATCCTAAATCAGAGATGTAAAATATAAGACTGATGATATTTAGTTGACACTTCAACTCATCTATATGAGGCCACAAACTTTAAGTTATATGTTATGATCAATATGATTTGCTATCACTTAGAATAACCATTGGAAAAATACCTATTGTAAAAGATGTGCTCCCTTTAGTGATGGCAGCTTAATGGGACCAAAGTTTCTCTGAGCCAGTTGACTTCTGATGATAGGGATTATCATCAGATAATCTATAAAGCTAGCTCTCAATAAGTCATTGAATGGAGAATTGCAGTGATGCGGATAATGTAAAACATTGAAATTCTCAAATGTAATTTGTCACTGACTTGGAAGTACCCTGTCTGATATAATTTAAAGAGTTTTCTTTCTAATTACTCTTGTTTGAATATTCTCCAACTAGCTTGCATTTGTTAGACACATAGCCACTGGCCCAGAATTTAAGTAGATGTTGCTAGGCCAGTCTCTGCATGACTAAAGAGGAGAACCACCTCGCTAAGGCCTAAGATTGATGTAGGAGCAATGGTGTGGTGACCCTGTATTTCTTCAGCCCCTTAACACTGCACAGATATCTTAAAGAGGTGAGCTGTTACTGATTTTGTCTACTCTCTTCCAAAGAGTTTAAAACTCACAGTATGTGTCACAGAAATGATAGACTTGCAATTAACCCCTGGTGGAGTGAAGAAATCCATTGGAATCCCTGTGACACGAGCAGGGGAAACAAAATGAAAAAGTCATTATTTTTCATTCTGGCAACACATGAATGAGTTGCTGGTTAAAAATTACATGAACATGTGATAAAATAATATTAGTCTATGGTGAGTAAGTGTTAAAGTCACAAGCTTTTGACTGTGCTATGCATAGGTTTCAGCTTAATAAATTATACCATCTCTCTTAACCTGCTTCCACAACTGGAAAAAAATATTTATGACATGATTATTATGAAGATTAAAGCAGGTAAACCTGTAAATCACTCAGTATCGTACTTGTCACATAGTAAGTGCTTACAAATAAATATTATTATTAGCATTTGTGTAGGTACTCTAGAGATAGAACAAGTGATTTATGATGATGGAATAAATTATGACAAAAATACAACATGTGGATTAAATTTAGAATGATAAGAAGAAATTCTGCAAGTGAAAACTGAAGAAAGGGCATTGGTTGGGAAAAGACCATGTACAATGTGCGACAGAAATTTATGTTGAGAAAGGTGAGTAGTCTGTTGTGATTACAGAATATATTCAAAGGGGAAGTATAACAGAAAATGACTCTGTCTTTGAGAGATAAATGCATAAATGCAGGCAAAAACATGCATAATATAAGCAGTATGCATGTCAGCACAATATACCTTGGTGCTTGTATGTAACTGAATAGTTTTACTATGTACTGTGGCAAAATAATTGCTAGATTCACAATACCAAGTGGATTATCTACAGCATAACTGAATTTTCCAGCTTCTTTTGTAACTAGATTGAGATCATGCAATTCGGTTTTCTGAGTGAAAGTGATGAAATGTCATCCAGTCCTAACCTGCAAAAGACACCTCATAACTCTGCAGTTTTCTCTTCCCCTACTTCTGTCACCTGGGATGCCAAATTTGGCAGAGCTTCAAGTTGAGAAAGGGTCCATCAAGCTCTTCAGCCTGTAATATTATAGACTGAAACAAAACAAAACAAAACTAAAACGCCCTTACCAGGAAAAAACAAATTGCCTGAGATATGTCATTTGTGACAACTGGCTTATACACACACTGTACACATATACACAAAATCCTTTCTAATAAAATATATACAAACTTTCTGGGTTAATAGTATATATTTATGGGCCCATGAATCATAACAAGACAAGAATGCTCAATTTGATGCTTCTATTTAACATACTGTAAGTTCAAGCCGATATAATTAGAAAAGAAACAGAAATAAAATATCATCTAAACTAAAAAGGAAAAGGAAAACAATCTCTGTTCACAGCAGACATAGCCTTACATAGGTCATCCATATATAAAAATCCTAAAGAATCTACAAGGAACCTCCCACTGTTGATAAGATACTGAATCCTTTCTTTCTTTCTTTCTTTCTTTCTTTCTTTCTTTCTTTCTTTCTTTCTTTCTTTCTTTTTCTTTCTTTCTTTCTTTCTTTCTTTCTCTTTCTTTCTTTCTTTTTCTTTCTCTTTCGCTTATATGTGTGTGCATAATTTAATATTTATTTATGTATTCTGAAAGTCAAAGTTAGAGAGAGAGAGAGAGAGCATGAGACAGACATGTTCTATCTGCTGATGCACTCCCCCAGATGAATGCAACAGCCAGCACTGGACCAGGCTGAAGCCAGGAGTTTCATCAGATTCTCCCAGGAAAGTGCATAGGGCCTAAGCACTTGGACCATTTTCTGTTGCTTTCACAGGCCATTACTAGGGAACTGGATCAAAAATGGAACAGCTGGGGCATGAAGAATCACTCATATGAGATAGTAGAATTGCAGACAGCAGCGTTATCCACTAGGCCATAATGCTGGCCCCTAAATGCGTATATTTATAGATTGACAGAATGATTCTATATATCCTGTATATATATATATATTCATTCTACACATTCTGCATATAAATATATGTAAGTATATCCATGTGGAAATAAATATGTTTATATATTATGAACATATATGAATATAAATAATTTATATATACATATGGATGCACACATTTATATATTATATGTGTATGTGATGATAAATATATCAATATCACATCATAGAATGAGTCTTATTTTAAATATATAATCACTCCCTCTTATGAGCCCTTCCAATAGCCCTACAGTACTAACTTAACAACAATCTCACATCCTTTTACACACTCAAACTGCAACATGTGCGTCAATATTCTGCTGCTGTGTAGATGATCTTGTTAGCGATTTCTTAGAGGAAATACAAGCAATCAGAAGAGGTTTCCTAAATATCCTACTACATCAGTTCTCCTCCAACCGGTACTGATGTCCCTTTTCCATTCCTACTTGTTATTATGGGCAAACTTTCTAAACTGGAAATTCAAGGTCTAACTTTCCATTACTGTCCTCTCACATACTGAAGCACAGAACAGCGATGCTCCTTCATCATTTTTGATATTCAAGCTTTCTCTTTGCATTTGATCTATTAGCATATAAACCAATTCCTACCAAAAAAAATCGTATTTTGATTTCCTGATGCCGTTGACAAAGATACTTTACTTTTCTCCTTCCTTGAATTATAAATATTTTCAGGAAAGCTATCTCCTGGCTATCTCCATCTCTCCTCGTCACGGTGGCTCTTGACACTACTCGATTAGGCAGTATTCCCCATGCATCCACTGAAACTGTACTTTCATGCTGACGTGGCCAGTTCTCATCCCTCAGCTTCTTTATCTGCAGAATTAGGTATAAAAGGGAACTTTTTCCTTCCTCCTGGGGCATTCAGGTCATTAAGTGCACTCTCCTGGTTTCTCTCCTACAAGTATTTCTTTGATTTTTTTCTCATCATCTTCTTCGGTTTTTCTTATATTTGTCCAACCTCTGTACCTGGACTTGCTTCAAAGTTCTCTTCTTTTCTCTATGCTCTCTCCCTTATCGATTTTGTTAAGTCCTGACCTTAAATAATAACCATATGCCTTTGACATTTTATGTATTTCATTGTATAGCTGTGTCTCCAGCAACCTACGTGGTATCAGAAACACATAGAATACAAGCACTCCATCAAAACTGGTACATTCAGGGAAAAAGATTCTCTTTCCTTTTAAAAGTCATTTGAATAATATGCAGCTAAAGGAAGTTACTCTTTGGTTTAAATTTTCTTCCATAATTCATGAACTAAAATTAGTGACCACAATTGCAATAAGGAAAGAAAAGGCTATTTTGACAAAGCTTGTTAGATATGGAGTGAATTTTCTGCAGTTCCCGTTCCCATTGTTGTGTCACATTTTTCAAAGATATTTTCAGTGTATGTTGGAAGTGATTAAATAAATTTTTAACCACATAGCCCAGCATATGTTTGTGTATAGTTATAAAATTTAAAGTGAATTTGCATTTTAATCCAGCCTGCAGTGTTTACATTTATATGCATATCTTATTTCTTATATGTTTGTATTCTGAGGACTAAATCTTCACCTTGACTTAATATTTTATCTTTAATATTCCAGGGCTAGGACAACAGAGACATGCACACACAAGTAGGCTTTAGAAATATCTTTGGTAGAAGAAAATAGAAAATTGTAACAAAAAATTAAATGCTGAGGTACATTTATGAAATTTAACTGAAGAAGACATGCGAAAGAACATAGAATAATGACCAACTGTAAATTCTTTCAATTTGGGAACAATCACAGAATTATTGGGCATTAATTAGACTCCTAAGATTAACTCAATAGGTTGGCATAATGAGTTTAACCTACTGATGAGTTAGTGAGGACAAATATCAAGTTATGGCACTCAATTTAGTAGAAACAATTTGATAAATATGATGGGGGAAGGGTGACTTTGCAATACTCCAAGGGAGACATATGGGTTTGCAAAACCTCAAGAACAAGAGAAGTGTTATGTTTATGTACAAAACAGGCAAATTTCATTTTTAAATACATTTAAAACTTTATTTATAAAATAAAATGAAAGAGATGGAAGGAGCTGATGGTGGTGCTGTGCTCTGTGCTTCCCAGCACTCAGCATGCCATGTTTTCATTAGTAGGACATAGCCAACTGAAACGTGCTCAGAGATGATTTATCAATAAATTGAGTGCACATAGAATGATATGAAAGCTGTCAAAATTTAACAGGCCAGGAGAATGTTTAACTCCTGAAATAAATACGCATGGACATCGATCTTAGTAACTTTTATGTACTTGAAAAGATGTCCTTTGTAAAGGAGAGTTAGGCATTTTAAGACCACTCATGTTTAGAGAAAGTATTATTGGTTCCATATGATCATAGTATGGTAGCTAGATCGTCTGAAAAACTCCATCTGAAAAATACTTAGATACTAATAAATTAACAAGCATACTTTAACTGTACTGTTTTGACATAGGAGAAAATTTTTTCTAGAGACTTAAAAGGAATGGAACAGGATTCTGAAGCTAAACAGGTAAGTACACATTTAGGTTATATTACTCCAAGAAAAAAATGTATACCAGGACCCAGACCCGGGTGTGAAGAATAGTGCTCGAGGAGCAGGATTGGTACAGTGGTTAAGAAGCATCTGCATCCTGCATCCCATATCATAGTTCGAGTGTTTGAATCCTCGTTCTTGGTAATGCACACCTTGCAGTATAGCAGGGGATGATGGTCCAAGTCACTGGGTCTCTGACACCCAAATTTTGTTTGACCCAGCACAGGCTATTGCAGGAATTTGGGGATTAACCATCAAATTAAATATGTATTTTTGTTTTTCACCGTGTGTGTCTCTCTGCTTTTCATCTAAAATGAAAATGATTTTTTTAAAAAAAGATGGCACTTGAGATAAATTAGATAAACTTTCTATCCCCAAAGATAGCGAGAGGAGGTCAATGTTGTGCTTACAACATTGACATCTCATGTGGGTGCTGGTTCATGTCCTGGCTGTTCCACTTCTGATCCAGCTCCCTGCTAATGGGTCTAGGAAAGCAGAGGAAGATGGCCCTCGTGTTTGGGCTCTGCCACCCACATCACAGACCCTGATGAAGCGCCTGGTTCCTGGCTTCAGCCTGGCCCAACTCTGACAATTGCAGTCATTTGGGGAGTGAAACAGTAGATGGATTATCTTTTTCTTTTTCTCACTGTCTCTCCTCTTTCTGTGTAACTCTGCTTTTCAAATAAATGAATAAATCTTCAAAAAAAAAAAAGAGTAAGAAGAAAATGCTTAAGGTGAGGATTTCCTCCTCCCCCACACCATGTAAAATCAGATATCACACTATATAATCATTGTAAATGAAGTTATGAATGCTGAAAACATCTTTCGTCTGTGGCAAAAAGAGCCAAGGAGGACCCCTGTCTATCTTCAGTGGTATAGGTGAGACCATAGCATTACCGATGGCAGCAATAGACTGCTCCAAGAATTATGATTACAGGTTTAATCTCATGTGGATTTATGACCAGGAAATGACTGTAGTCTAAAAAGATCCATTACAAGAAATTAACTTTTAAGTAGCCTATCTATTCTCACTTGAAACACATTTCTACTCAAGAGGGAAGCTCATCAACGTTTGCTACATGAGATTTCTGCAGATTTGGTCCAGGTCAATATGGGCTCACAATAAAATGAAAAAATATCAAATAAACATCAAATACATATTGGAAATGATCTACCATAAATGAGAGAAATACTATTGAAACAATAAATTTTAAATTTAGATCCCAAGGAATTCAGTTATTGGAACCATCAAACATCAAATATACAAATTGTTTTCAGATAAATACAGCTAATGGGGCCCAACATATGAGCAAACAGTCAGAGGCATGTCCCAATGTTTTAGCATATCTGAAGGAGGTTAAAATCAAACTACTAGAAATGAAACATATGATCTGTAAATAAAACTATAGGAAATAAAACATTAAAATCACAACACAAGTTTTAAATAGCAGTTTAGACATAGCTAACTAGAGGATTAATGACCAGGATATATAGATGGAAAATACATCATCAACAAAGCACTAGACAGGGTCAAAAGGATGTGATTACAAGAAGTAATAAGAGGAAGAGAGTCCAAAGTCTTAATATATTTAAAATTAATGTCATAGAATGGGGGAAAGGGAGATAATGGAGGAAAGGCCATGTCCAAAAAGCTAATAAATGAGAATTTTTGAAAACAGATTAAAGAATCAACTTGCCATTTCAGAAATCCCAATGAATTTCAAGTAGAATAAATTAAAACAAATTCAGATTATTACTCATTGCAGTAAACTGCAACATCTCTGCACCCCCATCCTCAGCTAAGAATCCCTAACTAAGAATCCCTCTAAGGGTAATGATTAAAGGAAAGGTATTTAGACAGCAGAATTCAAGCAGCTGTAATGTAGGTATCCAAATGGTATTTATGTAATGTCTTCACAATTGCAGGAGCCAAACAAATAAGCAAAAAAGATTAACTTCAAATTGTGTACTAACAAAAGTATTTTAGGAATGATGATTAAACAAACAAACAAACAAAAAACATGGATTGGAAGTTCAGCAGCCAAGACACAAACCAGCACCCATAAGGAATGTCGGCGTCTCAGGTGGCACTTTACCTACTGCTGGTTCCTTAACAGATCATTATGCTGGAATATTATTCATGAACTAGTTATATATATATATATATATATATGTTTATATATATGTCTTTTCTTTCTAAAATATGTATATTATTTGCCCTTAATATTATTTTAAATAAATGTGTGCTCATCAAAACATGCAAAAAGTTCAGAAGAATATCAAGATGACAAATATATAAATGTACATACCCTTAACCCAAGAATATATTCTTGAAGTCATTTCTTTTTAGATCTTTGTGCATTCAACCAGATTCAGGAAATTTGTAATGTATTTTAATTATAGTATGGGAAAGGGGAGGGTTGTGGGTGGGAGGGACGGTATGGGGGGGAAGCCATTGTAATCCATAAGTCGTACTTTGGAAATTTATATTCATTAAATAAAAGTTAAAAAAAAAAGATAACAGTCTAGCCAAAAGAATATACAAACTACATATTCTGAGAAACGATGTATTATAAGTAAATGTAGGATTTAGTTATTCAAAAATGATTGCATGAATGTAAAATAAATGAAATGTCAAAGAGAAAAAAAAAGAAATAAATAAATCAATATAAAAAATTATAGTATATTTACATGTTGGCATCATGGTTTTCATGAGAAATAATAATCTGTTGAGATTTTAAAATAAATTCAGGCTCAGATTCCAACCAATCAAGACCAATTAAATCAGAATCCCTGGGGCTGCACTTTGTTAAGGCTCAACCTGGGACTCTTATCTTCTTAGTTATTGACTTTTATCTGAGAATGTGATATGTTGGCCTTTTGAGCAGCAATTAAATTATAAAATGAATGAAATACCTTAAGGTGACACATAGTGCTCTTTTAGTTCTTTTGGCCATTAATTAACTGACGTAAGCTGGGGGCTACACAGAAAATTAGAAGAAAGGAGCATCAATGTTAGATTTCATAATTTTTCTAAGAATCCAACAACAACTCATTGCAACTTTAAGTAGGCTCCGATTTCTGCTTTATATTTAGTGCTTTGTATACTATGTATAAAATATATTTGTAAATAAAATATGTTAACTGTGTAAGGTTCTTTCTTTCTTTTTTTTTTTTTTTTTTTGAAGGGGAGAAGGTTTTATAACTTCAGTCCACGGGAATTTTGGAGACTATTAGCTTCCCACAATTCATGGATATTTTAAGAAGTAGAAAAAATTCATATTGTATTTGATTAGGAGGGTTGTGATGAAGAGAGATATTTTGTCAAAATCCAATTCAGATATCCCTGTGGACAATTAAGACAGTTGGGATTAGATAGTATCCACTTATCTAATTTCTGCCTCATTGTGTCTTTTTTATTTGAATTAATCTGGGTAATGAACACCCAAACCAAATTATTGTGGGTTGATTACCCATGAAAAGTGGGTTAATTGTTTAATAGCCATGGGTGCAAGTGGGTGAAGGTATTTTAATATACATAAACTTCCAGTTGGCTTATTTAATGGTAGCATATGATACATATGCAATGAAATCAGTATCACAATTTCACATTAAATGTTGACTAATCTTCTTGTAGGATAATTTAATTGTCTGTAAAATTGGTTGCTAAATATTGGGAAAATAATCATCTAATATGATTATTTCTGTTTTAAAAATGATAAATGAATGTCTTCTGAGTACTAAACAAATTTTATTTTTGAGAAAGTATTGGAAGAAAAAAGATATTTAGTGCCATTTACAATCAAAGGCAAATATAACAAATGGTTATTTCTGTTATCAGCTCAGCTAATTATCAGACTTGGGTACAATCAGACATGCCACCATGTTCCTGTGCAATTTAAAGTGAACTCCAAGAAAAGATTTCAATAGTTAAGGAAGAAGATGCCACCTAATTGAACAAAGCTGGCCAGCCTCTATATCCTCTAGGCAAGAAAAATGGACTCCATCAGGAACTACCGACTGTAGCCATGTTTTCTAGTTTGCTTTCTAAGGTCATTAACGGAAAGACCTCACTAGAAAACAGCTGCGAGCACCATTATCTTTCTTTCACTTTCAATAATGGTACAGAGGATTTCAACGAAAAATGCCAGCATTCAGCTTTCCTCTTATGTCAGAAGCAAAGGACCCAATTAAAAAATCTGGTGAATGGAACCATTACATTATGCCCTTTCTGTGGGAATAAAAAAAATAAAAGCAAAACAACGATGCAACACAAGGGAATAATAAAATAACAACAACCACCAAAAAAGATAGCTAGCATGAAAGTGAGCACGCTGTGTCAGCAGGGAAGCTGTGGATGTGGGCAAAGGGTCATTAGAAAGTTCACTAAGTTAACAATGAGGCCAACCACAAGACTCTACTTGATTGTCAGATCGTCACTAATTTTCTAATTCTTCTTGTTTTATTTCCTTCTGTTCTTCAGCTCTTACTTCAGCTGATTCCTTCTGCTTCTTATGGAAACTTGGGCTACATAATGGTGTTGCTTACTGCTCTCCTAAACAATGAAGAAGGGATGCTATATTTCCCTTTAAAAATTAATTTCAGAGAGCTGCTTGAGTGGCATCCTTCCGATGTGTACCATTTTGCCCGTTCCCAATATGCTTCTTCAGATGAATGTTATTTAAAAAAAAAAAAAAATATCGCAGAAACCTCAACAATCTTGAATTTTAGTGAAAAGTAGAAAGCATGTCCTTGCTATACTTGAGGTGCCTACTTCTGTAACAATATTTTAGCTCATTTTCACAACTAGGCAGCACACTGGGACTTAATAACAACTTATATGCCATTGCATCCTTCCCCAGTGCATTGAGGCATAGTGTTCAAAGCTAAACTACCTTTCTAGACTATGCCTGGGAAAGACTCAAACCTGAGAACTCTTCACAACTGGCCATGAAACTGAAACAGAAACAATAAGAGCAAAACATTACCTAGAAATGTTCATTCTTGAAAGAAGCTGGATACTTCGAAGGAGATGAAAGAGATGGTCTTTGGGGAGTTGGAGTTAAATTTCACCCAGAAAAACAGAAAAACCATGCATCAGAAAAGGCAAGACTAGACTGATTGCTTATAAGACTTCATCCACCTTACCCAAGGCAGCCCTCTGGTCAGAGGGCCCAGGCTACTCAGTTCCACATTTTCTGCACATGAGCCAGATGCGACTCCTTCATGACGAGAAATATTCCCAATTGTATATATTAATTTTGATGCTTGCCTAGAGCCACAGTTTCTCATTCTCTGTCAACCAGTGTGGTTAATTATGAACCATAATATTTAAATTACAATTCTGATTATTTTTGCAAGATAATTAGACTAAGAAAAGGAAAGAGATGGAGTTGCAATGAAGGTTGTTCCAAAGGTTCTGGTTACAGTAGGAAGACAATGTATTTTCCCAGAAGTGAGAATCACTTGTGGTGCATGTAGGCCTGGGAGACTGCACTGAATGCTTTGGAACCATGTGTTCACTTTAATTAAGGAGGGGCCATCTGGCTCGGTTTAAAAGAGAAAATATGATAAAGTACAACTTGTCAAACTTTCAGTTTTGTATTCATATCCCAGAAAAAATTCTTTGACCCTATGTTTTGCATCTTTTTGTCCCAGAACTTCCATTTTACCCAAAAACATACAAAAAAGTTCTTATCCTATTCATGTTCCTCATGCACTCAAAATCTTAAATGTAATTGATGCAAAAACATCATTGCTATTATGGAAGTATTTCATTATCTCACTGTCTCCACTGAGTTCTCCTCAAAATTGCTGTAAAATATTAGATGAGGCAGTCATGTGGATACTTGGTCAATTTATTTTTCCAACAATGGAGCTATTCATGTAAATTTAACACATGCATTCATATAATTATTGGATCTATTAGTAGATGGATGTTTTCCAAAGCAAGAATAAGTATTAATTAAAAGAAATTAGCTCTTAATGTGTCTCTCTGGCAATATCAAAGACATTTGACATGAAGCAATAATTTATTTTTATTGTGAAATCTCTTCTCCTTTTTTTATATACACTAATAAAGTCAGGTAGACCTAATTAGTCAAGTCACATGTTCAAAGAATGACTCTCAAGCGTTAAAACATGCTCAGAGTGCAATATTATCCCCCAGTTTCTTCTACTTTTCTTCTCATTTTCTTTCTCTGTCCTCCAAACCTTTTCTCCCTTCCTCCTCTTTTCTTCATTTCTTTCTTCATTCTTTCCTTCCTTCCTTCTTCCTTCCTGCAAACATTTCAATAAATTTCATGCTATTTCAACATGTTTAGATACTAGAGAGACAAAACTAATGTAGTAGCAGAATGAAATTACTCCAAACATGATGAATGCAAGTTCACATGAACTTTCCATTGTGCCAGAAATTATTGGTAATTAATATAATTAAGTAGCTTATTCTAGCTGTTCAGTGGTTCAAGGAAGCTGAGGAAAAGCGAATTAACATGGAATGCTGAAGATCAAATAAAACAAACAAATTTTTTCATCACAAAAAGTCAATTAGATTTGCAAAACATTAATAAAGCATTTTCGATTAGCCAAAGTATAATACATTGGCTAAAAACATGGGCTTTTCCTGCAGGTAGATTTAGGTCCCAATATTGGGGTCAGTATTAAATAAAGGTGTGATGTGCATATATTATTTAATTGGTCTATGTCAAATTTTTTTACCAATAAAATGTGATACAAATATTTTGAACTGAGGAAGAGATGGCATAATGTATATAAAGTGCTCACTATAAGGCCTGGCTCATATAATTAATAGCTATGTTATTCTTACTATTGTTATTATTGTTATCTCAGCATTGAATAGTCATCCCACTTATTCAAAATTACTATCAGGTAATTCTTCCATGTGCATAAATAATGGTTTTCCCAACAGGAATCCAATCCAATTTAACTTAAGGGAGGTAGACCCATCTGTTTTCTTAGTTCTTAAAAGGACACTCTAGATTTATTTAAATGCAGGATTTGGGAATACAGTAATGCTTTTAATGCTTGAATAGACTCATGACTAAATCAATACTAATGCAGAGAAAAAGGGGTGTGTGACTAGAGGCAGGAATGTAATCTTTACATCCCATTGATTATGACTGAATTCAGAAAGAGCAAAAGAGGCTGCTGGCTTTTTGAAGTGGTTAGGTTAGCTTCTACCTAACCAATAGAGGATAATCTCCTGCTCCATTGACCTTTGTAAAATGATTTGCCAGGAAAATGCTCAAGTCTCCAGACAATGCTTACCACATGCCTGACTGTTATCTGGAGAAGATAATAATCAAGAAAGTCAGAGGGTAAAGAAAAAAATAAGATTTTCATGACTATTACAATACACTTTCCAATCAAATGACTCAATAATAAAATGAATTGCTTTGGAAACATTTAGAGAAACATGTATAATAATTTCTTTATTGTTGAATGACTTCATGAAAATATCTCAATTCCCACAGGGAGGTAGTTACCCTCACTGGGGTATTACAGGGGCCAGCTAGGACTGCACACTAACTTCATTATTCTTACACTAAATCTCTCTTTTCCTGTTAGTCATTCCACTTCAATTTCTATTCGAAAGTGCCAATGTTATATAGAAAACTAGCTTTTTGAAAACTCTAAACACTCCCCAAACAGGTAAGATGGTTTCTGACAGAATCTTTACATTCAATGTTTTAAAATTGTGTTTGTTGACATAACTCTATTCTAACAATAAAGGAAGCAAAATGGATTTTTTAAAAATGCTATTTTTTTAAAGTCAGAAAATGTAATAAGTCAGTAGAAAACCCTCAAATTATAAATATCTGCACAGATGGGCATCTTAACAGGAAATGCAATTTTAGGTAGCCTCTTCTTATGATGAAATTAACTGAAACTCACAGCAATTAACTGAAAATCCTTCTCTCCTCAATATAGAGTAACTATCCATCTCATAGCCTACAGAGCAAAATAATAATAGTAATAAGACAGTGCTGCATCTTGGAAATGGCCCAATTCAATTATTCAATCTACTGGAGGTACATAGGATAGTTCTCAGTTCCTGAAAGAGAGAACACATCACATGTGAAAAAAAAAAAAAAAAAACAAAAACTTTCTCATTCACTATGGTTTTGGTAAGAATCCTAGCTACTAATTTGTCAACTGAATCACCGACCAAATAGTCTAGTTCTGTTAGTGAGCTTTGTTTCTGAAGCAAATTAAATAATCCTTTTTCTGGTAACAAAGTTTCAAATTCTTCCCAGGAGAGCTGCTAGAAGATTAAAAGGACTTTTGGGTAACATATTACAACATATGCTATAAAAATTAATTTTGTTTATTAAGGTACTTAATTTCTGTTGATGATAAATCAATTGCATATTAAAACACATTTAGTGAAAATGGTAAGCAATAAGAACAAGATAGTGTAGGTAACTCTCATAGATTTTATAATTCTGTAAATAACTCGAAGAGAAAAAATATGTAGACATAGTTAGTGACTAGCAGCTATTTATTTGAAGAGTTAGAAAAAATACAATCATCTTAGTACAGTATGTTAAAGACCAATAGAATATTCAAAGCATATTAAGTGAGATTTAGTAACCATACATTTGATATGTGTCTAGGATACAGCTGTTCATCTTCAGTAAATAGGTTTCTAATAAGCAGTTAGTATTTATTCAACAAAAGCAACTGTTACAATGAATAGATTAAATGGCTGTTTAAGACACTTCATCCAGCATAGAGAGGTGGCACGATTTCTTCTCAGTACCAGCAGTGATCGTGTTAATCCTGGACCGAAGCCAGGGTGGTGACACTCTGTTGCCGGTGGGAAGCACATCGTGATCAACAGTGCAGCATGGCCAGCATCACACAGCCTGAGGAATCACAGCCACAGAGAACCAGTCCAGGAAGCTGGACAAGATTCTGTTGGCTGAAATCATTGCTATCCTGTAACATCAACCCATGGAAAAGACAGCAAGTCTCTATTTCTTTTCAACAAGTCTGGGAGAACAGGACTTCAATGTTTTCTCTGCTTTCCTGGCTGCATGCTCGCCAGTTATCAAATGTGCCACTCATACTAGGTGATTTGCCAATTCACCACCGGGCATGTGTGTGCAATTTAGTAATCATGGGTACTGTTTTACCAGCCCTGAAGCAGGATGTTTCTGAAATTATTATGAGCTCCACTGGAATATTTCCAGTTGATTTCCCAGTAGCATTTGGTTTTTCTTATATGAGTATTTTTACAGGAAAAACTCAACATTTTGATCATTTTATGTTGTCTTCTGTTATGCCACGTCCTTAAATGATGGAAGAAAACCAATTTAGTTATCAAATCTGAATTCAGTCACCAATAACCACATTTTGTAGATGTGAATATTTTTAGATAGCACCTGATTAGTTCTATAAATTCAGACATATAGCTTACAATTCATAAACAAGGATAATTCAGTTATTTAAACTCATCATAGCTAGCATCATATACAACTTAATGTTCATATTCAATTCAATAATTAAAATGATTTTTCATTCCAGAAAACAGAAAAGTTACTACAAAACAATATGGATTTTAGCCATCATTGTCTTTTCTTACTTCTGAGTAGTCAAAATACCTTCTACCAAGTTTTTCTCATGCAAAATGACTGTACTATAAAATTCCACCTATTTTAGGAGAATTGTACTTAATTCATTCTAGCTGTTTATATCAGTGAAATACATCAATGTCCTTTCTCAACTATTCGATCAGGCCTAAAGTTATAAATTTATACAAGCAAATTAATGTTGTAAAGATAGAGATAATGTGGAGAGATTCATTTGCAACTTCCTTAAATCCAGGAATTTAATTCTTAGAAATTTCTAAGTAATTTTATGAAGAAAATTCTGAGAAAATAATGAACATGCTAAATTTTGTTGTAAAGAATTTGTTGAGCAATTACAAAATAAGTCATCGGGCATAAGGAAGGACAGAAACTCTCTAGTACTTCTACGACAATCAGCTTCATTCTCCTTCCAAGAACAAAGAATAGAGAAGGACAGCATGGCTAAAACAATGACTCCATACTCCCTGCCGCTCCTCTCCACCCTACCCACTCGGCTCCAGATATCACTGCTTGTATATTCAGAACCCTTCATGTTAGAGCACTCACAGAATGCTGTGTGTGTGTATGTGAATAGTTTACAGATGTATGTCCAGCTTTTCTCAAGTTTTCTGTTATCAGAAAGAGGAGAATACATACACACAATCAAGATAATGGAATGAGAAAACTACTGGAGACATGTAGGGGCCTCTAATAAACAAAACCTATCCTTCTTATATCATCTAAACACTTTAAGAAACAGGACGAAAAATTAGAGTAGGCATGTGCAGCAGTTAAGACACCATTTGGATCCCTTATCAAAGTACAGGGGTTCAAATCCCAGTGCTGCCTCCAATTTCACCTTCCTGTCAATGCACACCTGGTGAGATAGCAGGTAGTGACTCAAGTACATATGTCCATCCACATGAGAAGCCTAATGTCAGTTGTTATATTCAGCTTGACTCATTTCCAACTGTAGTGGGTATTTAAGGAATGAACAGGTGTTAGAAGATTTTCTCTCCATCTCTTTCTCTGCCTTTCAAATACATAATTTTTTTTTAAAAAAATATGAAGGAAATTGCAGTAGAATTGTAAAATGACCTTCATCTCCCCCTCCTTCCCAATGTACATCCAGAGCATAACCCATACTGGTCTGAAAATGATGGATTTTACTCTTGTGATTAAATTTTGGTAAATTATAGAGTTGACCTCAAGATAGGGAGACTATCCATGTGAGTCTAACATAATCATATGAGCCCTTTAAATGCAGAGTTTTCCCAGGCTGGTCAGTGATACCAGGTATTTAAAGCACAAGAAGGATTTGATTTGTTATTGTTGGCATGAAGCTGGAATAGATCATGTAAGGATTTGGGGCATTTTTTTAGGAACTGAGAACAGCCCCAGTCTGAAATAAAGTCTTCCAATTACCACTTAGTATGGAAGAAAGCTCCAAGCACAGAGGAGACTGTAACCCCAGACAACATCTGGATTTCAGCCTGGTGGGATCCAGAAGAAAGAAACTAGCAGAGCGTGCCTAGATTTCTCACCTACAGAGTCTGTGGGTAAATATATTTGTGTTATTTTCCACCTCCAGGTTTGTGGGAATTTGCTATACAACACTTGGCATCTAAACAGGGACACAGATACCATTTTTATAACTGATAGAAGTTATGTTGAAGGAGTTTGATTAATGTGAGAGTTAATTGAGCTTGCCCACTGATCTCCAAAATTAGAATGATTTACTCATCCAATTATAGGAACGTGGCATTGGAATAGGCCTCACTGGGAGGGGGAGATTTGCACAGAAAAGACATATAGTGAAGAACAGGGGAGAAGGTCACTTAACCAGATACATCGTTCTGCCTCCACAGAGGCAGAGAGAGAAATAAAAAAAATCATGGAAATGAAGCTTGCATTGTGGAGCAGTGGGTTAAGCCTCTGCGTGCAGCACTGGTATTCCACATCAAAACATAATTTCCAGCCCAGATATTCTGCTTCTATTCCAGGCTTCTGCTAATGTATCTTTGAAGGCAGAGTAAGAGTACCCAAGTGCTTGGGTCCTGTCACCCACATGGGAAACCAGTGGATTTCCTGCCTCCCAGCTTGTCTTGCTCTGCCCCAGTGGCTCCAATGATCAGGACATGAACCAGAGGATGGAAGACCTCTGTATCTCCAGATCTCCATTGAATCTGTATAAACCTAAATCCAAAAACTAACTAGCTAAAACCTTGAGAACGAATGTTACCCTTTTCTTTGTGTATTGGAGCTGCCACATTGCTCATAGGATCATTAGAAACATAGAATGAGAAGGGCCAATGCTGCGGCATCATGGGGAAAGCCACCATCTGCAGTGACTGTATCACATATGAGCACTGGTTCTAGTCCTGGTTGTGCCACTCCAGATCCAACTCCTTGCTAATGCTCCTGGGAAAGCAGCATGGGCCGCTGTACTCACACTGAAGACCCAAAGAGGCTCCTGGATCCTGGCTTTGGATTGGCCCAGCTCCAGCCACTGTGTCCATTTGGGGAGTGAACCAGTGGATGCAAGATCTTCTCTCCGTGTCTCTCCCTCTCTTTCTGTAACTCAGTCTTTAATAAATAAATAAATAAGTAAATATTTAAAAATAAAAGATAGGATGAGAAAAATCTATGAAGTGATTATTAAATGATAGCCATAAATCATTTGTTAATTCATTCTTCTGTGTTTATGACTTCAGAATTCCTTGATAAGTAGTCAGTGCAGGCCTTTGCAAGTGTGAAAGCTGGTGATTTTCCATGAAAATGTTCCCATGTCATGACATGTTATTTCAGGCTAGATCAACATTGTGACAATTCCACCTCAATGGAAAGATTAGGAGCCTTCACGGCAATGGAAGGATACATGGAATGTGTATATATATATATATATATATTCAAGGTGTATATATTGATTTTGGTGCATAAACTTGCAAGTGACACTCTTTGGCTCTTTGTCAAAGCCCATTGTCATCACTAACTACAAGGCTCTGCTCAATGACATAGGATACTGGGGAAGTTAGCCTTCCATGAGTCCAGGAAATGGGGAGGAATCTGAAGAATTGTTTTCTCCTAATAATGTCTTCCACACCAAGTTTCCTTTCTTTTGTTGATTTTGATTCTTCTGCTACAGTCTTACCTCTGAAGAAAATATTCAGATCTCCCTTCCCTCCCTGTACAAGAACTTGAGCTAGGAACAGTTCTGTATTCTGAAAAGCTGTGTCTGGGGGTCTGCATAGTGGTGTAGTGGACTAAGCTGTCACCTTCAAAGCTGGTATCCCATATGGGCAAAAGGTTCAAGACCAAGTTGCTCCATTTCTGATCCAGCTCTTTGCTAATGGCCTGGGTAAAGCAGTGGTAGATGGCCTGAGTGTCTGGGCCCCTGCCATCCGTGTCGGAGACCGGATGAAGACCCTGGCTTCCGGCTTCAGCCTGGCATAACACCAGCCACTGAGGCCAACTAGGGTTGAACCAACAGAACCAATGGATGGAAGATTTTTCTGTCTCTTCTTCTCTCTGTAACTCTGACTTTCAAAATAAATAAATAGCAGTTGACACTGTGGTGTAACAGTTCAAGTACTGGCTGTTCCACTTCCAGCCCAGCTCCCTACTAGTGCACCAGGGAATGCAGCGAAGTTTGATATGTGAGCAGAAAACTACTGGATTTTTGTTTTACTATGAGAAAAATTGTACTAGAAGTCAGTAAGCCCAGCCTTGTTTTTCTTAATATTAGTGAAACCAGAGCTGCATTATGTCATATTGTGGACAATTCACTCACACGCAAAAAAGGTAAACTCTAATGCATTCAGTGGAGAGTCATCAGAATGGTGAGGGAATTCTATGCCAAGTTATACAAGCAACAATTGAACTAAGATATGGGTATACACAGCCAGAAAATGAGCACCTTCAGGCAGAACATGATTGCTGTCTTCAAATATTTGAAGGGCTGCCATGTGGGAGAAGAGTTAGACTTGTTCTGTATAACCCTAGGGTATAGTGAGAACCATTGGGTGGGAGCAAAAGCCAGACCTAATTATTTTATTTTAAGGAAGATCTATCATAACCAAAACACAATGCATTAGGCTGCTTCAGGAAGTAGTAAGTTTTCTGTCAAAAAATGGTTTAAGTCAACTGATAACCATGTGAAAAGGATATGCAACAGATTAAAGAATGTGATGGAGACTGGATAGGTATTTTTAGATAGAGTGACTATGGAATTCGTCATCCAAACTAGGACCAGAGTGCTATTAGCGATGGTGCCAGGAAAAACCAGCATAATTGAAACTATGCCAAGCAAAGCATGGTTCATGATCTTGCTACATTTAGTGTCTTTTCTACATTTGAGGGATTTTGCATTAGATATTTATATTAGAATATCAATAGCATTTTAAAAATTGGTATCACCGAGGTGTATTGACAAGCATAGGATTTCTAAACAGTTAAATAAGGAACTTTTTTGACATTGTGGTAAGCAAATGGGCTATGGTTTAAGCAAGTTAGCATCATTGCTTTGTCTTTTTAAACTTCACTGTTCAGTTGCCTCCATAAATGGTTTGATTATAGACAACCTTAGTTCAGAATATTACCATAAAACAAAATATATGACATAAAATTAGAAGCCATATGAAGATTCCATGATCTCCCAAATGTGTCTTCAAAGATCATCTGAAGACAGAATGAGTGCCTACTCTGAAACAGGTAGTGTAATTGGTACCATACACTATTTGAAGTTCTAGCAGTACCCCTATAAAGTGAGCAAAATCGCATTGTGAGTTATGTATTTATTTTTTTCCATTTTATAGACAAAATGAGTTATGCTCCATAACTTGTTTGAGAGATTTGAGGAAGATTCCATTACTTGTCCAAAGGCATAATAAATAAGAGGATGAGAATTTGAATCCACCACAGTCCTATTAGAAACATGTGCTTATGACATTTCAGGGTATCAACATTATACAGAAACCCTAATGAACCAAAAACGAATCTGATATTTGAATAAGACAACTAGTATTCATATACTCTTTAAGAATTCTATGTGAATTAATTTAGTTGTTATTATTTATTATACAATTTTTTTTAAAGATTTATTTATTTGAGAGGCAGAGTTACAGTCAAAGAGGACTTCCATCTGCTGGTTCACTCCCCAAAATGACTGCCAGGCCATTCAAAAGCCAGGAGCCAGGAGCCAGGAGCTTCCTCTGGGTCTTCCAAGTCGGTGCAGGGGCCCAAGAACTTGGGAAATCTTCCACTGCTTTCCCAGCCCATTAGCAAAGAGCTTGATAGGAAGAGGAGCAGCCAGAACATGAATTGCTGTGCATATCAGATGCTGGTGCTGCAGGCCGAGGCTTAACCTACTATTGCACAGTGCTAGCACTTTTTTATACAAATGTTTCAGCATTTTCTAGATTCCAGACATACTCTAGGCATGGGAAATGCTATGAGAAGATTTTTTAAAATTTATTCTATTTACCTAAAAGGCAGAGAGTTACAGAGATACAGGGAGAGACAGATAGAGGTTTTCCAACCACTAGTTCACTCTTCAAATGGCCACAACCACTAGAGCTGCACTGGTCGAAGCCAGGAGCCAGGAGCCTCTCTGTCCCATATGGGTGCAGGGGCCCAAACACTTACACCATTTCCCCTGTATTCCCAGGCACATTAGCAGGGAGCTGGATTGGAATTTGAGCAGCTTCCTCTTGAACTGGCAACCATATGGAATGCTGGTACCACACTTGACCCATGAGAAGATTATTGTCTAACAAATACAAAGAATGGAACTGGAATCAGTAAAGAACCATACATTGGTTCTAGTCTACTTTGCCAATATGGATGGTCTCCAACATACAATGATTCAACTTTTTGGACTTTACAATAGTGTGAAAGTGAGAGACATTAAGTAGAAATTGTACTCCAAATGCTTAATTTTGATCTTTTCCCATACCATTGAAATGCAGTGTGATATTTTTCTTGTAAAACGTGACAGCAGCAGTGAGCCATATAACTAGGAGAGTAAACAAATGATACTCCCCAGTGATCTGTGTTGCCAAGCCTAATGCAATTTTGACTTATGATATTCTCAACTTACAATTGATTTATTGGGTGGTAGACCCATGGTAAGTCTAGGAACAAGGTGTATTTCAGTTCACCAAACCAAGTGGTTAAGTGATATGTGTAAGAACTTCTGTTCATCTGGGAAAGCCTAGGTACTGGATCAGAAGGGAGGAAGACACACCTAAATTGCAACAGTGTTAGGAAGCGTTGTCCAGGGGTCTGGAGGAGGGTGAACTGAATTGGGAGAAGAAGGCAATGAGAGAATAAGGGATTCTTTGAAGCTGCCTACCTGTGAACTGATCTAGGCTGCCTTCAGATTGGGAGCTGGGCAAAGATCTTTAGGAAGGCAGACGATTTGATCCTCTTGAAAAACATGGAATTAAATCATGAGTAATTATTACATGGGGTAGAATTCTGAGTTACCAAAAGTCTAATGAATTCCAAAGTATGAATTCATCCCTTTCCAAAAACACTGTGCCAGGAATGATTGTTAATAGTCATAACTAAATACAATAGGATAGAAAATGTGTTGCCTTTGTCTCAATCACTTGAGCAATTTGGCTTACAATAACAACATTTTGATTTCTTTCCTCTTTCTATCTTAGTTCTCTCATGTCCTTGTTTTCTATGACATTACAAATAAAGCAATGGACAACAGAGATTTCAGCTCAGCAAAACTGAAACAAGAAGGTTGAAACAAGAAAATAGTCCTATCACATGCTCCAAGGAAAAATTTCAAAGAATGAAATATTTCCTGGTGTAAAATTCCCCCAGTGGACTGAAAAAAATTTCTTTAGAACTCAAGACAATGGATAAAGTCTGTTCCTCATTAGCTTGTGCAGTAATGACCCAGTCTTACATTTTCTATTTCTTTGGAATTCATTTGTTTTCATTACATCAGGTGGCTGTTATTATGATGTGTTAATGGGCTTCAAGCAGGGCTGTCCTCTGTGACTCCGACTCTGATTACTAAAATGAGAGTTTTGATATTTCTTATTATACCAACTCTGTTTGCATCCCAATTGTTAATATTCTTGTCCACCAGAGCAATGCTCTGAATTTCAAAGGCATGTGAAGGAAAGAAAATGTTACAATCTTGCTTTTATTTTGCAACTCTAGATTCCTTTCATCCCAAATGCTGTCTGTCATGACTTTAGCACAATATTTCCATTATTTTATGTTCCTACTCTGACTTGAAAAGTCCTTTCTCTGATTTTAAGACATTTATTGTTTAAAATGCAAAGTGTGAGAGTGAGAAAGAGTGAGAATTTTGATCCATTGGTTCACTCCCCAAATTCTTGCAACAACTGGGCTGTCCATGTGGAAGCCAGGAGCTCATAACTACATCTGAGTCTTCCACATGGTTTTCAGGGACTCAAGCACTTTGGCCATTTTTCTGAAAGCAGAATAGCTGGGGAGTTGAGTCAGCACTCTGCCATGAGATGTAGGACTGGTCTAGGTGGAAGCCAGGAGCTAGGAACTTCATCCTTTTGTTCCCTGTGGGTAATAGCGCCCCAAGTACTTGAGCTGTCTTCAGGGTGCATCATTTGTAGCCTCTGGGATGCATTAGTAAGAAGCTGGATTGGAAGCAGAGGTGCCAGAACATGAACTAGAACTCCAAGATAAGATGCAAGCATCCCAGGTAGCAGCTTAATTTACTGACCCAAAATGTCCACTTTTCATATAATACTCTTTGGCACCAATAGCCTTTTCCTGGCCTTACCATCTCTTTATATTATTCCTAACTGTCAAGGTCATGACCTTCTGGTTAAAGATTAATTCAGTGAATCTCTGTAGCTCATTATTTTTAAATATAAATGAGTTACTCTAAACATTACACTTTTTGCAAGAGTGTGCCACTCTGCTAATGCAATATCAATGCTTTTCTTTCATGGGCAAGAAATGAAAAGCTTGAAAACAAAGATCAACTTTCACTTTTATGTAAGACAGAGAATCATGATACTTCTTATCTGATTCAGACTAAGGCTATTTTTTCAGACGTCCACACTAGAGAGAGCCTACAAATTGACCATTTCCATTCAGCGTCTTCTGTTTATCCAGCACCTTCCCTATACTGAATGCATCCTCCTCTTCACTCTACTAATAGGAACAGCAAACTCCCTATTTAACTTGATAAAAAAATGAACTTTTTAAAATGCCTGAGTCTATGTTTACACAGACAAGACGCAATTGCTGTTCATCTAAGGGGACTGACTTTACTCACTAATGTGCACTCCACAATAACCTAAGAAAACAAAAACACAACCTTCTCAATCTCAGGAAAATGGGACTTGTGATCATTACAGTAATGCTAAACAGACTTGCTTCCAGACACTTCTGAAATATGTTATGTTGAGCACATTTTTTGTTCTGTGTCTATGGAAAGATTCCTTTAGGTTTTCTTTGTTTGGATAATTGTTCACATTATTGCTGTTTATACCATAGGACTTGCGGTTAAGCCTCACATTTCTGAGTGCCTCAGCTTTTGTTGATGTCTACCACATGTTGGTTTACCTTATATTATTCCTCTCCTCTCCCCACCCCCAAAACATTCAGCTTCACAGATGGCATTTTATAGACAGCTATTTTTGTGTATATGTGGGTGTTTAACTTTGCTTTCAGCTTGAGAAGGGGAGATGTCATGAGGGCTTTGTCCTTCACAGGGCACTGTTATGTTGCTGCTTCCCTTTAAAGTTAATTGTATGTTTCGTTGTCACTTATTAAATAGATGTTCTGAGTGTGTCTATAAGCAGCCGTTCCTATTTTCTCTTGTTTGTTAAGGTCAGATTTCACTTGTAAAGACTCAGTACAACAGCTGTCTTGAGATTGTTATAATATGGAAATTCAGAAAGGAGCTGTTGAGTCAAAGCACTAACAAACACTGAGGCAAAAGTAAAAGAGATGAAGGCAAAATGCAAGCTATTATATACAATATTAAGTTTCATACACAGAATAGTTATTAATCCTATTTCCTTATATGAATAACAACATGTGACTATATCACGTAGTAGTATGATCTTTTCTTGAACTGAAGAAGTCAAACTGAACAAAAACCCCACAATTGGAAAGAGTTAAAAGAATATTTCCTGACATTTAGTCTGATGATGATCTAATCACCATAGACCAGAAGCATTGTGAACAAAGATAATTACTGAACCCGAACCCGAGAGGCCACAACCAAGATGTTATCATTAGTTTGCCTACCAAAAGAAGACATATTCTTATTGGTTAATGGCATCTTTGAATATTCAGCTTTTTCAAAAGAAATACAGGACATTTAAAAGAAATTCAGAAGATACAACAAAGGAAGTTTTTTATATTAACAAAGAAGATATCAAAGATTATAAACAATTTGTGACAGAATTTTTGGATGAAGTTAGATGTATCAAGTGCACAGCAAATATATAACTGCAAACCCAAATACTTATGGGGCAGATAAATACTCATCATGATCCTGAAGCACTGGTTAGTCATTTAAATCTACAACATGAGAGATTTGTCCTACAAGTAATCATTTATTTGTGGCCTTTTTGTGGTCTGTCATTTACTTTCCCACTTTTGAAAAAGATATGGGGACAAGTGTTACACTTTTTCAAAGCTCTGTAAGAAGAGTGCAGTAATGGTATGCTGACATACAGCAATTGGCAGTAGGCTTCCGTGTTAGGGAAACGGAAAAGCACAGCCAATAATTCAATATTTTTTAAGCTGTGAAGGTCACAGCCCAATTGAATCTGAACTAGCAACCATGTATTTGTAAACGGTAGTAGACTGTCAATACATCAAGGGAGGAAACATGCATTATCCATCCTCAGCACTTACTCTAGTGCTGGCCCCTTAAAACAGGTTTACCCAGTGTTAATTGAGCTAAATTATCTTACACAAACATAAAGGAAAACTGTAAGAAAAGTTAGAATAGCTTCACAAAGAGCCAGAAGGGCAGGGACAAAATGTACAATCATGTCCCTCCCCGTATTGTAATGTGAAAATCATCTCCCTTAGATAAGCATGTGTATCTACATATCTGGGTGTCAACATTTACTTTCATACCCCCAAAGTCTCACATTCTGAGGCAATGTGGCCACAATAACATGCTGATCAGGACGGTCTAGCAGTGGAGTGAGGGGCGTGGGCTGAAGAGGGTGCTGAATGACGCATGATGACAAACTGTAGCAATCTGCCTCTCTACCCGGATCAGTGTTTTGTTGCAATAATATAAATCCCCAAATGAGTCACCAAGAAAGGCTAAATTATGCTCAGTGGACTAAGGTTAAATGAGAAAAGAAATGAAGAATGCATTTTCAAACTTCTGTAGTTAGAATTATAAAGGTTCAGAGTAGAAGGGAAATAATCCCACTACTCCTGAAATTTTTTATGTAAACTCATTCATGTCTTAATGACCCAGGTTAACAGAAGTTTGCAATAAAGTACCCGATAGATAATATCTCTCAGCATGCCTTGAGGGATGCTGGCATTTTGTTGGAGAACAGCATTAAGCTCAAGTCCCTAGCCCAATTAAATTTAACATTTTACCTTTGAAAATTTCCATTTTATGTGAAACTAATAGCCTATCCTATGTTGTTATGAAAATATAGAAAGTACTGTACAAAATAATTGGTTAACCATCTTTATAGGATCAAGTAAAGTAAGAAAAAAAGTAAGTACTTTCTTTCACATATTGCTTAAAAGACTTCCTTTTGTTTATATTAGTTATGTAGACTTTGGAGAATCATTGTTTACCCAAAATATTGATCTCTCTATCCCACTTTTCTTAAATGGTGGAGAATCAACCTTCAGATTATTCTCTGGGTTTGCTGATTTCCTTGAATTACCATTGGCATTGCCAACAAATCATTTAACTGCTCATAATGCAATCATTCTACTTAATACTTATGAATTATGAAGAGAGGAAATCACTTTCTTTATAAGGAATAGCTAATCAATCAGCAAATTCACAAAAATGGATTAAATAGCAAGTGTGGGATAGATCTTGAGTGGACATCACAGACATTGATATCTACTTACCAGAAACCTCAGTCAGCATTTGAACACACATTTTATTTGCAACATGCAGACTTTTTTCTTTTAGATGACTTCTTTATTGTACAGCTCTGTTCTTTGTACCTTCTTTGTTTATATCAGGACTGTCAATGATAAACTTTTAATTGCTTTTTTATTTTTTTAAAGATTTATTTATTTATTTTTTAAACTTTTATTTAATGAATATAAATTTCCAAAGTACAGCTTATGGATTACAATGGCTTCCCCCCATACCGTCCTTCCCACCCGCAACCCTCCCCTTTCCCACTCCCTCTCCCCTTCCATTCACATCAAGATTCATTTTCGATTCTCTTAATATACAGAAGATCAGTTTAGTGTACATTAAGTAAAGATTTCAACAGATTTCATCATCATTTAAAAAATCATCTATTATTTTTCACTTTATGTTTCTGTGTGGGAGCAAACTGTTTATTTGAAAGGCAGAGTTACAGAGATAGAGAGAGAATCTTCCACCTGCTTGTTCAATTTCCAAATGGCCACAACAGCTTGGGCTAGGCCAGGCGGAAGCCAGGAGACAGGAACTCCATCCATGTCTATGTGGGTGGCAGGGACCCACGTACTATACTCACCTTCCACTGCTTTCCCAGGCACACTAGCAGGGTGCTGGGTCAGCAGCACAGCAGCTGGGACTCATTTAGGATGCTGGGGACACAGGAAGTGGCTTACTGTGCCTCACTGCAAACTCAGCCCTGGTTTTTCATTTTGATGTTGGGAAAATGAAACAGTCCTAATAGATAAGATCCATACTTATTTGCTTATCACTTTTTTTCTTCTGTAGGATTCTCTGAACAATTGAACATCTGGAGTGTGGTGTTGGGGAATTCTGTTTGCCATTAAAACTGTCTACAGAGTCATTACCTCCAAATTCAATAAGAAATGAAATACATTTTTTTCTATGTGGACCAAAGTGAAATACGTATTTTCCTGATCAATTAGTAATTGATCAAGATTATATATTTAGAAAGTTTAAAGCAACTCAATAATAAAATAGTGAGGTTATGACTACTTTCCAATTCATGCTTCAATTATTTTCCAATGACTTTTGGATAAGAGGAGAAGGCTATTCTTCTGTAAGATAAATCATCTTCAGTATTAATGTCAGGACCTTTAATGGAAACTGATGCAGGAACAGAAAAGTAGAAGAGAAGAAACCTGAAGCCCCTCTTCCTGACAATGTTGTGGCACACTGCGATTTTGCCCACTACTTTAAACCTGGGGAAGAGCGCTCTGCCCAAGCAACAATGTGCAGGAAGGGACTGTGGCCGACAATGGAGCTTCACAGCAGGGGTGGTCACTGCACATTAACTTCCAGCCATGTGGCCCCTTTGTCAAACTTACCTCTTAGATCCACTTACTGCGTGTTAGTGCTGAATCTGCTTCAAATTAGGGTAGAACATCAGGTGATGTTGTCTTCAGGGCTGTTTAATGAAGGGTGAAAACACATGATCTCTGAAACACACTTGAGATCCCTGAATCTAAATCTCATTGGTGACTTGTTTACCAAATTGTGATCACAACATGTATTTTATCATTGTCTTCATGTGCCGCTCTGGGAGAGCAGTTAGTAAACACATTAAAATACTTAAAAAACAGGCAAAACAAGACATCTCAGACCAGTTTCCCGGCTGTACAATGCATTGATAAGAAACTTGAACCTGTGACTAATTGTTTCCAGGCACCGACATCTTACAAACAGGAACATATATTAATGGGATATTATTCTAATTCTAATTATTATTTTTATTTTTCTATTTTTCAATGGGTTAGCCAAGAACTAGACATATTGTCCATAGTAAAAGCATTAATTTCCTTACTACTAGAAGTAATTGTAAGTTTTATTTTTGGACTTCTCTCTTGAAGATGGAAACATTTTTTTCTGCAATGCATTTGGAGTGTGACAGTTTTAAAATGTATGAGATCAACTCCTTTCCATGGATATCTTGCACAGTGCTCAAACCCTTACAAGTAATATTCTGCTACACAGTTGAAATCCCAATTAATAAACAGTTTAGTACTCAGTCTTCAAATCTCTCCTAGGATGAAATCTACTGCAAGGTCTCACACTACAGTCTCTTGGATAACCGGATTCCTCCTAAGGATTGCAATATAGAAGTAGACTCTCTATAAATATTAAAAATTATCTAGCTCTCACAGATGTTCATTCTGCTTGTTATCTGCAAACTTTCTGGATCAAATGTTCAATATGAATATGTTAGTACTCACCAAAGATTGGTTTTGGCAGGGTATATGTTGATATCAGCAGGAAATAAATAGAAAAGCATTAAAAGGTATGAAACTGTAAAACAATAGCTGAAAGGTGTTTTATAAACTACAGATGGCTTACACCATTTACGTGAATATTTGCTGTGGGATGAGTAACAGTCAGGACTCAGGAAAAAAAGGAAATCATTTGAAAATAATGTCTCCCATGCAATATGTTGTAATTAAAGCAGGAATAAGCAATGCGGAAATGCCTCTTATTATCTTTCTACATATTGTAGGAAAGATGAAGTAAGCTAAAGTATATGAGCACAAAATTGGGGGGAAATTAAAAAACGGTCAAAGGAGTAATGGTAAATTTTAGAATTATTCAGAATTGGATCTTTTTATTAATGCAGCACCAGTTAAACATATTGCAATATCCAAATATACATAATTATCACGTACGTCACAAACCGGCTTTGACAATTCCTTTTTTTAATGATTTATTTTTATTATTTATTTGAAATACAGAGTTACAGAAAGAGTGAGAGAGAGAGAAAGAGAGAGAGAGATCTTCCACGCACTGGTTCCCTCCCCAAATGGCCGCAACAATCAGGACGGCAAGAATTAGGCTGAACCCAGGAGCCAAGAGCTTCTTCCAGGTCTCCCACATGGGTATAGGAGCTCAAGCACTTGGCTCATCTTCTGCTGCTTTTGCAGGCACATTTGCAGGAAGCTGGATTGGACATCAAGTAGTTGGGACCTGAACTGATGCCCATATGGGATGATGGGTATGTTGCAGAGGCTTAATACACTGCACTGGTCCCCAGAATTCCATTGCTAAGAGTTACTAACATGGGCCAAGAAAAAAAAATGGGGAAAAGAAAAATGGGGAAAAAAAGAAAGCTTAGTTTAGTTTCACAGTAGATAAGGTACAAGGTCAAACATGTCAAGTGTGCTGACTTCATCCTCCTTTCTCCTCTACAAATACTTCTAGAATTGGCAAATCACCCTACACCTTTCCTTCCTGTATTGTCATTTGAGCAAATCAAACGAAAATGCAGCTTTGCCTCCCTTGGCTGTGATTTCATTAGTGCTTACAAGCTGAGTGCAGGGAGCATTGTCAGAGTCCAGATGGGAACTTCCTGCAGAAAGTAGTGGGAAGATCAGCTATGGGCAGTTCCCTCCGTCTTCATTCTTCACTGAACCTGTGCACACTGCCATGGTGCGAGGAGCAACTCTTGCTCTAAGCAGTCTCTAGAAAATGTCATTCAAAAAAAAATTCTTGAAATCTAGTGCACATACCAAGAAATGCATGTAAGTGTACAGATAAATGACGTTTTTGGTCATGTTATCACACTCATGAACAACACCAAATTAAGAACAAAGCATTGGGGCCGGCACTGTTGCGCAGTAGACTGCACCTCTGACTGGGACACCTGCATCCCATATGGGCGCCGGTTCAAGTCCCAGCTACCCTTCTTCCGATCCAGATCCCTACTGATGGTCTGGGAGAGCAGAAGATAGCCCAAGTGCTTAGGCCCCTGCACCCATGTGGGAGATTCAGAGGAAGCTCCTGGCTCTTGGCTTTGGATCAACTCATTGAGAGAGTGAACCAGTAGATGGAAGACCTTTCTCTCTGTCTCTTCCTCTCTCTGTAACTCTGCCTCTCAAGGAAATAAACAAAATCTTTTTTTTAAAAAAAAAGCATTACTAGTGCCTCATGAATTCTCACTATTCCACTCCTTTCATTTTTTAACATGTGAAATAAGAGTATATTGTTATGTTCATGGTTTGATTTAATGAATCACTAACTATCACAAATAAGAGAAAACATGTGATGTTAAGAAAGTGACATGCAGATATGTTTCCCAGTCTCCTCACAGAATTTTTAAGAGTAATTAAAGGAGTCTACACTACCTATGAACTTCATGGAGTCCTATGTTATATCATATATTCTTTTTAAGTTTTATTTACTTATTTGAAAGTCAGAGTTATACAGAGAGAGGAGAGGCAGAGAGAGAGAGAGAAAGAGACGTTTTCCCTCTGCTGATTCACTCCCCAATTGGCCGCAATGACTGGAGCTGCACTGATTTGAAGGCAGGAGCCAGGAGCTTCCTCTGGTCTCCCACACCGGTGTAGGGGCCACCTTCTACTGCATTCCCAGGCCATACCAGAGAGCTGGATTGAAAGTGGAGCAGCCAGAATTAGAACCAGTGCCCATATAGGATGCCAGCATTGCAGGTGGCAGCTTTACCCATTACGCCATAGCACTGCCCCATTATATCATATATTCTTGGTTGAAAAAAAGGTTGTTTTTTTACCCTTGTGCACTGTGCATTGCCTTAGCATTTCACAGAATTAGGAGGTGTTTACATTAATATATAAAGTAACATGGTGTGGCATAGTATACTAAATAAATACTTTTGATGGTGGAGTAGGGTAAGGTATCATGGAGAAAATGACTAATAATCCTCAAGCTGATGTAACTAGAGTGAGTCAATAGGTATTTACAAATTATCACAAAGTTGAGTTAATGTAATTTGTGAAAGCAGTATGATGTGTGTGTGTGTGTGTGTGTATACATAGACTATATGTCATCAAAATTGATGAAAATAATGTGGACTAAGTTTATATTTATCCAAATATATTTTGTTAATTACTTCTACATCTGAAACATGAGATACATCACCCCTCCCATCTTAGGTACCTACCATACTCTTCCTATGTGAGGTAATGCCCTTTTTCAATACATTCTTCTCAAGATTAAACTCATGTGACTTCGATTACTTACCTTAATCAACAACATTTCTCAGGTAACTCTGTTCACTATTTATTGATACACATATTATCAGATCTGCTTCTAATCCAGTTTCTGTCCTTGAACTCCTTTGAATTTTAATTTCTCATTTGTTTTATACAAGGTGCTATGTTCCTTTTCTTGGTTACCTTAATAGGCCAAAATTAAATAATGCTTAGACTTTCAGACAGATTTTAAAATACTGCATGAATTTACAATATTTTCTCATCAGAAATGGTTAACAAGACGGATGTCTCAATCTTGAAACATTTAATGAAGGAAGACTTAGGACCGATGTCTCAGTCTTGAAACATTTAATGAAGGAAGACTTAGCTTAAACATAAGCTTCCTTATGATACTGAAGTCTTATGAACACAGGAGACTTGTGCCAAAACACCATACAGAATTCTGAAACTGTTCAATTCAAATTTAACTGATTGAGAAGTGGTCCTTCACAAAGTCTTCATAAAACCCTGAGAACCAATGAGAACATCATGAAACTAAGGGATAGTAGGGCACAAAACGCTTGACAGAGAAAGGTCAATCATGAATACGAGGGAAGCAAAAGAGTGTGCTTTACTCTCCTTGTTAGTAGAAAAGTCATACTCACCACTGTGAAAATGGATTATGCTTGGACCAAGAAGCAATTGGGAAGTTTTCAGAAATAGAACGCTTAAGAAGAAGGTGAAGAAGGACGAGGAGGCTGAGAAAAGCAAACAGAAATGCGATAACGGCCCTGAAAGACAGTCAACTCATTTTATTGCTTGGGGATCAAAAAAAAGACACCTTGAATCAAATCAAGTCACACAATAGGTGTGGGATTTCAATTTTTACAAGTTGATTAGATTCTATTTTCACTGAACCCTATGGATTTTCTGAGAGGACTTGAAACTCCTTTTAGTGCTGTGCAAAATTCCCCTACATGTAAATTTTCTGCATAGGGATTGCTCTGTATATTAGCCACCAAACAATAGCAAGGAGTATACAGATACCACCATTGTCGCTCCCCCTCTTCGTGGAGGAACGACACAGGACCCTGCGCTGTTCTTTCGTCTGCTCGGCCCTCCCCGGGTTTGCTGCTGGTTCTTCCCGGGTTGGCTACTATCCCTTCCACCTCCGTGGAAGGGCAGTTCCCCCTGGCCACATTCCCCACTTCCGCAGGGGAGCGGCACACCGCCGGCCGGCTCTCTCGGGGGCTGCACAGGTGTTCCTCAGGTAGATGTTCCCCTTAGATGTTCCTGGTGAATGCCGTCTCTCTCCTCCTTTATAGTCCTCCTCCGCCAATCCCAACTCGGCTGCCCACACGCCGAGTACGCTGCTCTCCTCCAATCAGGAGTAGGTCCTACAGTTTATTGGTTGAACTGGAGGCAGCTGCGTAGAAGCTGTCTTCTCCTCTCCCAGCGCCATATTGTGGGAGAGCAGATGCACAGAATAAGTCTTAATTCCAGTAACAATATAGTCCGAGTTGCTCCCCACAGTGGGAGAGCAGATGCATAGAATAAGTCTTAATTCCAGTAACAGTATAGTCTGAGTTGCTCCCCACAACCATAGATAGAGTCAAGTGTTTGAACCACATTTGGGATTTTTTTTACTCCCAGACCATCTGAGTGGGCGGGAACCCCCCATTAGCAGTCATATGTTGTTCAACAGCAGTGTACTCTTCCAAGACTTTACTTCCTAAAGGGTACGTATTCTTCCCTGTTTTTAAATTCCCTACACCATGGACACAAATAACAAAGAGTGAATGGTTCTGACCTACTGAGTACTTGGCAGAGCTGAAGTATCAAGCTGGACAGAAATTCAACAGAGAGCATTCCAAACCACTGCTTCAGTTGAATTCTCAGGTGCAGGGCATGTCACCACTGAGGAACTGCATCCCCATGGCAGGGGCAAGATTCCAATCACCCTAAGTCTCTGTTACCAAAGAGACAAATAACCAGATGCACTGAATGTCCCTGTCTTTCCCCATTGCATATACCTAGACAGAACTTTCAGATGTTTATTAAAACTGTCATATTGCTAGGCACACTGCATAGCTATGAGATCAGAGAAACATGTAACTATAAAGCAACAGAGGAAAATCAATTTCTCTTGGGCTCTACTCCATTTAAACTGTGTGCATGGAAGTGGGGGAAACATAAAACAGATATTGGCAAATTTAGGATTCCAAGCTAGTGAGCATGCTAAGGGAGAAAGTTGTATGTACCACGTTGTGAATTATTATACCAAGACTAAAGGCAATAAGTGGGAAAGTGACGAATCTGGACTCCTAGGTTTTAATTTCAAAATAACTTCATTGAGGCCTTTTCAGTTTAATCTTACAGATAAACAACTGCTGAGAGCAAGTAGTTATTCAAGGTAGGAAGGGGAAGACGACTTCAGTAGGTTCTTTCTGAAGAGACTTGATCGTTGAGCCCGTCAGGATTTAAAGAGCAGGCTAATAGTTTATTTAGATTCTGAATTGTACTAGTAGTCGGGACAGGGAGCAGGCTAATAGTTTATTTAGATTCTGAATTGTACTAGTAGTCGGGACAGGGTTGAGGTGTACTATGGCCTGTTCGACAAGCACAGCAGGCAGCTGTGTTTCAGAATTCACCTTTATCAGATAGTCATGTGTTTATTTCAGTCTGTCGTGGAGGAGGAATAAGAAAAACTGCTACTACACCAGTTTTAGTTATTAAAAAAAAAAAACTGAAGATATTCAGCTTAATTGATTAAACTCATAACTGAAGGAACAAGGAGACATTCCATAGGGGTGGAGGATGAGTGATCCAAGACCAATAGCACCTTTTCTAGTTACTGGAAATTGGGCCAATGAAACAAAAGCAGGGGAATTTGAAATAGGTGATAAACAGGCCTTAACTATTCTATGTAAAATTCAGGGCAGCAGTCTAGCAGTGGTCTATTTAACTCCCGCTTCCTTCCCCTCTTCCCTCATCATGGCATTTTCTAGGTATCAAAAACTCCAGCACGCTCAGAGACTTGGCTCCAAGGTTAAGAAGGAAATGCTACACTGTACTTTTATATAATAAAGTTCAGCTATATCTCAAACTCTATTTCCTTTTTAATTACAATTTTCTTACCTGAGCCTCAAGTGATTCTAATGTTACCATTAACCCCGGAGGCCCAAGTTATTTTATGTGCACCGACAAGTATTGGAACTGGAGTTGCTACATGGGCAATTTCTCCCCTCCATGAACTTTAACCGAATGGATAGCATCAGACCAAAGTTCCTAGTTACTCATGCCCTGTAGAGAGACAAGTGCCCTAGGGAAAGCTTAGAAATTTGAAATAAACCGAAGATTATATTGCTTCTGAAATATTCGGGCACTGTGGAATTAGAGAACAGACAGCAGAATTTTAAAGTGAGAGATGTTCTAAAACTAGACTTTTGTAAAAGATGCTCTAGTGCTGGTTTTCAATTTTAAACTGTCACTTTAGCCAAACTGTGTTTGGAAAGCATTATATAAGAAGATTAAGAAGAGATGGATACTCATCTGTTGGGAGAAAAATATACACCTGGTAAAAAAAGGACTATTTATAAATTTTCAAGAAAATTTGTTAACTAATTGTCCTTAATGGCACTGTTTATGGGCAGGATGTAAAATAGGTGTTGCTAGCACTTCCACACTAACCCCCACTCATGGCATATACTGTCAATCTAACATAGCATTGTTGCCTCTTCCAGATTCTGATGGATAGACCTATCACATGGTCGTTTCTAAGTGTAGGGAACAGGGAGGTACAGTCTAGCTGCACGACCAAGAAGAAGGGAAAACAGATTATTTGATCCATCAGAATTCTAGTCCCGGTTGGGCGCCAGGTACTAGTCCCGGTTGCTCTTCTTCCAGTCTAGCTCTCTGCTGAGGCCCGGGAGGGCACTGGAGGATGGCTCAAGTACTTAGGCCCCTGTACCCGCATGGGAGACTGGGAGGAAGTACCCGGCTCCTAGTTTCGGATCAGCATAGTGCCGGCCCGCAGGGGCCATTAGGGGAGTTAACCAACAGTAGGAACACCTTTCTCTCTGTCTCTCTCACTGTCTATAGCTCTCTCTGTGTCTCTCTCACTGTCTAACTCTGCCTAACAACAACAACAAAAAAAGAATGCAGGCACTGAGTGACACTGGGAAAATACAGAGAACTTACAATACTTACAATGACACAATGTTTCTTTCCACCTTTCGTTCCACCTCCTACCTCTTGTAACCAACTCTGTAGATCTTACAGTGTTTACCTCTGCAAACACCATTTTGAAAAGCATCTACTCACCTGCTTTTAAGACATATGAAAATTTAGTTGCACTTCCATCACCTCCTCCTTTTTATAATTTTTTAAAAGTGATCAGTGTTTTTTTAAAAGATTTATTTATTTATTTATTTGAAAAGCAATTTAGAGAGAGAGAGAGAGAGGTCTTCCATCTGCTAATTCACTCTCCAAAGAAGCACAATAGCCAGAGATGGGCTGACCTGAAGGCAGGAGCCAGGAGTTTCTTCCAGGTCTCCCACGTAAGTGCGGGGGCCTTCTTCTACTGCTTTCCCAGGCCATATCAGAGAGCTTGATCAGAATTGAGCAGCCAGGACTCAAAGCAGAGCCCACTGTAGGTGGTGGCTTTACCCATTTCACCATAGTACTGGCCCTTCCCTTTTATAATTAACAATTATCAGTTTAATTTTTAATTCTCCTATTGTGAACCTTTTATATTCCAATTTCTAATTTTAATAACTTTCAAAAGTATATCTTGATTCTTCAGTTTGTCAAGTTTGGAAGTATATTTGAGTATATTCGAGTCTCCATATTTTCCTTAACTTTCCCTAATCTCCTTTCCTTTCCACTTTTCTCAGCAACATTCTACATTCTCATATTCAATATATCAATTTAGGTAATATGCACAACCTAAGTGGTAACCGCATCTAATTCTACAAATGCCAGTTGATTCTGAAAGTTGGTTAATCAGCGTTAACATTATTATGAGTGTTTATATGTTTTGCATTGCTACTCCAAGCAGCAGTGCTAGATTTAATGGGTCCACTTCCATGACTCTCGGGTTAGTCTAAAGATTCTGTGCCTAATACTTACTTCAGATGCATTCTCTTTTATACTCCCTCAATGACTCAGAATTATATCACATGCCAGCTTAGTTTGTATTTCAAATTTCATTGCTATTCTGGGAGCTACTAAAATGTTTTCTACTTTGTAACTTTTTATAGCTTCATCATATTTTCACTTTTTTCCAGTATCCCTTCACTTTTTATTCTCTTAAATTTTTATTTTTTCTGGAGATCACTGTCCAAAGTCTGTGTCTTCCTACTCCCTCAGAACTAATGAATTTCATTCACTGTTGCATAGTAGCCTCCCAGGAACCTCTTCACTCCATTCCTTCCACACCCTCTAATTTCTCTTCCTCCTCCTTCAATCTCTCTCTTTCTTTCCTGAATTGTACCACGTGTTTCCTTGACCTTGTTCACTCCTGCTTTTTATTTTAATCGACATATAATAACTGTACATATCCATGGGGTACAGTATGATACTATAATACATGTATACATCGTGTAACAACCAAATCAGAGTATTTAGTAAATCCATTTCCTTGTGCATTTATCATTTCTTCATGGTGAGAACATTCAAAATGCTGTCTTATAGTTATTTTAAAATATTCAATCTAATATGTTAACCATAGTCACTGTGTAATAGAACATCAGGATTTATTCTTTTGATTTAATTGTTGTTTCATACCTGTTAGCCCATTCTTTCCTTATTCTCCCCTCCCTATTCCCTTCCCACCTCTATAAACACTCTTACTGTAGACCTTTATGAAAGTAGCTTCTTTAGATTTCACATACCAATGACATCATGTGGTGCTTGTTTTTCTGTGCCTGGCTTATTTCATTTAACATAATGGCCTCTAGTGGTAGGATTTAATCATTTTTATAAAAGAATAGTATTTCATTGTGTATGCATACCACATTTTCATCTATGCTTGAATATTTAGCTTGATTCCATATTTCGGCTAATGTGAATAGTGCTTCCATAAACATGTAAATACATACATCCTTTGTTTTACTTCATTGTAATACATATGTCCTCCTGATACTTCCTTACAGAGATTTTGGAGAGATCAATTTTTCCAGCCCCTGAATATCAGGAAAGACCTTCATTCTGTCCTCTTATGTGATTTACTGTTTGATTTCACATAAAATCTGAATTAGAACATCATATTACCTTAGAACTTAAAATCATCTCTTCTTTATTTTTCATGTCATTTGGGGGAGAAACATAACTTTAATTCATACTTGCAAGATGTTCAGAGGCATATGTCTTGGGTTTGTTTCTCAGTACTGCCATTGACTTGATAGGTAACACACGTCGATAAAGGAACCATGTGTGCTTCAGGTCTCCCGAAAGGAACACTGAAGTTTATCCATCCCAGTATTGTTGAGAGGATTAGAGAAGTTGATGCACATAAAGTCCATAAAATAGTGCCTCACGCATTATAAATGCTATGTGAAATTTTGTTGTTACTTTCTAGATTCAATGTCTGTTTTAACTCCAGATTGCATACCTGGAATCAGAAGCAGAGCCTGGACTCCAGGCAATCCAATAAAGGATACAGGCAGTCCAAGCAGCATCTTCTCACTGTGCCCAACGCCCTTCTCTCCATGTTTTAACCAGGTTTTGGTCTTTTAAGAGCTCTTTCATTTTCTTTGACCCTTCTGACATTATCTTTTTTATGTTTATGAAACTGACAATTTCCTTAGAGCATATGAGTAGAGAATTTATGACACGTATTTGGGCCATGAGTTATCTGTTTCCTTTGTGACCAGTTTGGTTTATATGGTGTCTCACTTGCCATGTAGCCCTCTTAGTGTATGCCACGGATCTTTGTTTTTAGTTCTTCTTGATTACAAAGGATGTGTAACTTGTGTGAACGCCCTCTACTTTTGCTTCTGATGGAGCTCTTCCTGGATCACAGAACACTGGGTCAGCATTCCGAGAGGAAGGATGGGACGAGGGCAGCTTCACTCTGAGGACAATGGGTAAAGAAAGAGTGGATTCAAACACCCCCATACTCTCACTCTCGGGCCCCAAATGAGAAAGCATTCACTGCCAGGCATCAGTGATCATTCCATCAGCCTAACCTTTCCTCGGACAGTACAGTTGGGTAGATGTCATCTTCTCTGTGCTAACGGGAGAGGCCAGGACAGAAGACTGAAGTTGAACCTCTAGGGCTTGTCCTCTCTCATAACTGCTGGCTCTGAGTCACAGCAGTCTTCTGGAGTTCTTTTCGGTGGATTGCTCTAACTTCCCCTGTAGCATCTGTATTGTACACTAGACTAAGAGCTATTCCCATCGAATTTTGTCTTGCAGGAATGTGTTGCTATTTGTTACAATGACATTATTCATATTCTATTTCTTGTTGTGACTTTCACCTCATGATTCTCAATTTTAATTCTGATGATTTTCAACAAAGACTGAGGGTATACATGTTTGCTTAGTGTTTACTTAAAATTATTTTTTGGTATCAATAAAATAAATACAGGTAAGGAAATAAATATTTCAAAATAGCTTTGCAGGCAAGAATAGAAAGCACAGTTAAAAATACGTTTTTCTTCACCTGGAATGGCTATTTTGCTGCTGATACTTAGTGATAGAATCGGTATAAATCCCTAGATATTATCAATAAAAATATAAAACTTATTATTACGATTTTAAGTTTTTATGAGAGATATTTGCCACTAATAAATGACTACTAATTTTGTTAATTGGACACTAAATGATGTTAATTCTTTAATACATGCTATTAAAGTAAACTGAATCTTCCCTATTAGTATACTAATTGAAAGTTAATAAATTTCATCTTGAATACCCCTGTCCTGTGTGGAAAGATGCGTGATTTTGGTACAAATAATTATTTTGCTCCTTGCTTTCTACTCAGTGACTAGCATAATAATTGAAGAGTGAGTTCTTAATGAACATCTTTTTTTAAAAAGTTTCATTTATTTATTTGAGAAGCAGAGTTACAGAGAGAGGGAAAGACAGAGAGAAGGTCTTCCATCCACTGGTTCACTCCCCAGATGACCACAACGGCTGGAGATGCACCAATCTGAAGCCAGGAGCTTCTTTTGGGTCCCACGCAGCTGTAAGGGCCCAAGGACATGGGCCATCTTCTACTGCTTTCTCAGGCCATAGAAGAGAGCAGGATTGGAACTGAAGCAGCTGGGACTTGAATCAGCTGCCGATTGGGATGCAGGCTCTGCAGGTGGAGGCTTATCCCACTTTGCCACAGCGCCCTTCCTAGTGCATATCTTTTGAATAAATAGATGAATACAAGAGTAAATTATTGAGCTTAAAATTCTTTTTTTTAAAGACTTATTTATTTATTTGAAAGTCAGAGTTACACAGAGAGAGGAGAGGCAGAGACAGAGGTCCTCTATCCAATGGTTCACTCCCCAGTTGGCTGCAGTGGCCGAAGCTGTGCCGATCCGAAACCAGGATCAGGGAGCTTCTTCTGGGTCTCCCACATGGGTGCAGGGGCCCAAAGACTTGGGCCATCTTCCCCTGCTTTCCTAGGCCATAGCAGAGAGCTGTATCAGAAGTGCACCAGCAGGGACTAGAACCGGTACCCATATAGGATGCTGGCGCTTCAGGCCAGGGCGTTAACCCACTGCGCCGCAGTGTCAGCCCCTTAAAATTAATTCTTATAAGTTAAACTTAAAATATAATTTATAATGTAGAAATCTAAGTGGATTTTAATTCTTTAAAGATTTATTTAATGTTTTCTTTATTTGAGACATGGGAGAGAGAGCACATGAACTTCCATGCTTCCATCATTGGCCCATCTTTCAAAAGCCCAAAATGGTGGGCACTAGGCTAGACAAAGCCTGAAGCCAGACTCCCCCATGGGTGCCAAGGGTCAACTACTTAAGCCAGCACTGCTGCCTCCCACCATCTGTATCAGCAGGAAGCTGGAATCAGAAGTTCTAGCCAGAACTTGAATCCAGGTACTGCAATGGGGAATGTGAGCATTTTAAGAGGTGTCTTGGGCCAGTGCTGTGGCACAGCGGGTTAACGCCCTGACCTAAAGCACCGGCATCCCATATGGACACGGTTCGAGACTACGCTGGGCTGCTCCACTTCTGATCCAGCTCTCTGCTGTGGCCTGGGATAGCAGTAGAAGATGACCCAGGTCCTTGGGCCCCTGCACCCACATGGGAGACCTGGAAGAAGCTCCTGGCTCCTGGCTTCAGATCAGTGCAGCTCTGGCCGATTCCACCAATTGGAGAGTGAACCAGTGGATGGATGACCTCTCTCTCTCTGCCTCTCCTCTCTCTGTGTAACTCTGACTTTCAAATAAATAAATAAATCTTTTTTTTTTTAAAAAAAAGAAGTGTCAACTGCTACAGTGAAGGACTGCAGCTGGATTTCAATTAAAGTTTTTCTTTTAATGTTTATCTTATGTAAGTTAAATCTATTCAATTTAATAACAGTAATGGTTTACACATTCCTTTAGCATAGTACGTTACTAAATCATCTGAAATTCTTAGAAAAATTGCCAAAATCAAATAAATAATGCAATGAAGTTTACCTATGAAAGAAGACAAAGTAATATTTTTCATAAAGCACTGTGCAAAATTATAAGATATTAGTTTAACTCTCACATTTGTACATTATAGGCTCTATATTTGGAAAATATATGACCAAATAATAGATTACAATTTTCATTCCAGATTGAACTTCTAAAAGCAAATCGCTTTTGAAATGATCAGAATTCAAAGGGCCCTGTTTTCATTTGAGTGCTTCACCCTTCTAGACGCTGCAGGGGAAGAGGCCATGATCTTGGGTGAAGCCAAAACTCAGGATCACGGGCCTCGCCTCTCAACAGCAAAATCACAGTTCTTCGCTCTGAGTGTTCTTGTCTCACAAATAAATTTTTACTTATCAAAAAGCATAGGACATTAAATTCTTCATAGTACTCCAGATTTTGGAGGTTTGTAGCAGGAAGTTCAAATGACTACAAGGATAAGACGCCTCTACAATGTGTTGATGGCAAATAGCCCATGCCCTGGAAGAAACAAGACTGACAGCACTCTTATCAGTGATGCAACAAAGGCAGTAGTCCCTCCAGCCTTTCAGGGTCACAACCAGTTTTCCAAGGATGCCATGAGCACAGACAGGCTGTGGCATTGTGCTCTGTTGCTCCCAGCACTTCCAGCCGCAGTGTAATAGAATACTGGAGTGCTATTGTATTTTTAAAGGCAATTAATATTTTATTATGCACAGACTTTTATTTGCACCATTTGGATTCCTCTTCTCTAATTAAATCTTGTGATTTACACAAACAGAACTGCTGTTCTTTAAACTCTGCAAATTATCAAAATTAACAAATACTTGTTAAAAGGAAGCAAAAGCAGCCAAGGGTCCCATTTTTGTGACAGAAACAACTGGAGGCTACAGAGTGAATTGATAGTGTCTCTTATTTGAGTGAGGCAATGTGGCAATTACATATAAAATACCTTAGTTAAGTAGAACTGATAGAAATTCCAGCTGTCTATGAACGAAAGGTTAATTCTTTAAATAAATAAAGGCAGGCTATTTTATGTGTCCATGTAGGATTTTTACTTCATGACCTTGTGTACAGCATTTTGTGTTATGGGATATATAAATCAGAAGTGTGGTTTCAGGCATGCATTCCCCCGACTCTGCATTGGTGGGATGCTTTCTAGGCCGTGTGAATGGTTTTCAGAGGGAACAGAGACTCAAAGATTAGATGCCCACTAACTGTATGAGCTCTATTCCCTGCTCACTCTCAGTTCCCTCCACCTGCAAGGTACAAGTTTGTATCTGGAAGTGCAGCAGACAGGGACTGGGTTGGGGGTCAGGAGAAAGAATGAGAACAAAAAATAATACCCAAGCTAATTTGTCTGGGAGCCCTTAAAACAGCAGTCCTGAGAGCAGCCTGCCTCTCCTTGAGGAGCATTACCCCTGATCGCTCTCTGGGAGAGAACAGGAAGGGAGTTAGGAAGGAGATCTGGGTGGGTGCATGGAGTTGGCATTAGGAACTCCGCAAGGATCTGTTTTCTTTATGGCTTTTTTTCCACCCCTGGCAAAATGTGCACTCAGCCCAGTTAAAAGAATGAAAGCCAATGTGTTCAATATGCAGAAATTCATTTTCCAGACAACAGTACAGTGAAGTGTTTGGTTCATAAGTAAAAAGGGGCAATGCAGTTATGCTACTTCTGTTTTCCTTTTGCATGCATTCTTCTCTGCATTCAATCTATAAATTGCTTGCTTTGTGTGTATGGGTGCCAGTGGATTAAGAGAGGAAAAACTCCTACATGAAATTAAAAAAAAAAAAATAGCTGAATGCCTACTTGTAGGAATAAGTTCCTCATTTAAGGATATTCTGCATAGGATTTTTATATCCTACATTGATGAAAATAACTTCAGGACAATTTTCTTTCACACACACACACACACACTCATACATACTCCATGTATACAACTTTATAAGTTTAGATTCAAAAAGTCTCCAAATTAAAATTATCCTACATGAAAATAACATTAAAATTAGAAACAAATTCAAACAAAAACAAATAAGTAATCCTTCTTCTTTTCTCATTTTACCACTCTTTGATGTTTCAGTACTGGTATGGAATCTCTGAAGAAAAATCAGTATTCTTTTAAAGAGCGCCATGACACAGGTGTTAAAAGCTTACTCTGTGAGACTTCATGAAAAGCGCATGCAGAAGAATGTCAAAGTGTGGCAGCTGGTGTGGCTCACATTCTACCCCAAAGTGCTATACTCTGCTTCTGAACCAGCTTCCTGCTAATGGGGCTGGGAGGGCAGCAGATGGTGGCCCAAGTGCTTAGTTCCCTGCTATTCACGCGGGAAACCCAGATGAAGTCCTGAGATGTAGCTTTCAGCATCTATCCACTCTGTTGAAGGAATTTAGTGAGTAAATCTGCAGATGAAGGAACTCTCTCTTCTTTCTCCCTCCCTCTCTCTTACAAATGAATGTATACCGAAAAACAGGAAAGCCGATGAAGTTTATACCTGTTTCAAGCTGTTCTCTGGAATTAACAACATGCTCAATTATTAACAGAAAACTTTTTCCTGATTCGCCGCTGCTTCCTATTTTCCCTTCTCCCTCCTTCTTTCCCTCAAATGAGCCAGCAAATCAATATTTAAGGCATATGGCATGAATATGACCTTTTAGTACATTTTTAGTGCAACTGGTATTTGAGGACTACCCAAAGAAATTAATTACAATTGGAACTTTGTTCCTATGAGAATACATATTCCAACAGATGGCTGATGACAAGCTCTCTGGGTGCCTTTCACTCCACTGGAACACCTACACAAAAAGCAGTATTAATATCTAGTGAATGCTTACTATGTGTAAAAGCTCCCTACTAAACTATTTAGTGCATTATCTCATTTTCTGCTCAAATTTCAATTTAGAAAGGTACTATTAGCACAACTTTATACAGACAAGAAGAGTGTGAATTAGGAATTTACTCTAAGCCATGTAGAGAATAAGGGGAAAACCAAGAGTATAAGGATATTATAGTTCTATCTTATTTCAAAGTTGGTACTAGTTAACTTGCTGGTACCCTAGGTGTTAGGTGAAGTTGAGACAGCTTAAATATGTATAAAGTAAAAAAATTAATTTTAAAAATAATTCTATTATTGGAAAGATAATCATTGCAGTAAGTCTTTTCATAATTTTAATAAATCATGAAATTTATTCTGACATAGAAGTAAGGCCAAATTGACCAAATTGACTGATTTGTAGAAAAAGATGAGTTTTACATATTTCTTATTTCTACATATTATTTTATGAAATTTGTAATCAATCTTTTAAAAAGTAGAGGTTACCTGGTATAGTAAAACTAATAAATTGCCATTTTTATAACCAATATTAGATGTTTATTATACTACAAAAGCTTATGGCCAGGATAGTACAAGAAAGGTCCCATTTGAGAAGATATTAGTCCCAACTTCTAAGTCCCTTATAAGTACTTCTAAATGTTTCGATTGAATAAATTATGACAGCATCTTTGACTAAGGCAAACATAGAGGACTTAGCAACAACAGTGTTTGAAAAATGGTATAGTGTTTCTACCACAGAAATGTACTTTCAAATTAACAGGCCCTGGTATTTACACTGATTCTTAAATATGATAGTTAATGGCTTATAAATAGACCATTAATAACGGAAATAGAAAAATAATTTCAAGAGTACAATTGAGTAAAAATTGAAAAGAAACTGTCAACCCCATCCTCTTCTATCCTAATTACAATTCAGGGGAAATCTCAGTTTTTTGGGCCTAGTTTTCTTTCTTTTTTTTTAAAGATTTATTTATTTATTTGAAAGGCAGAGTTACAGAGAGGTAGAGGCAGAGAGAGAGACAGAGAGAGAGAGAGAGTGATAGCTTGCATACACTGTTTCACTCCCTAGATGGCCACAATGACCAGAGCTGTGCCAATCCAAAGCCAGGAGCCAGGAGCTTCTTCGAGGTTTCCCACATGGGTTCAGGGGCTCAAGGACTTGGGCTATCTTCCACTGCTTTCCCAGGCCATAGCAGGGAGCTGGGTCTCAAGTAGAGCAGCTGAGACTCAAACCAGCACACATATGGGATTCTGGCACTGCAGCAGGTGGCTTTACCTGCTACGTCAGAGCGCCATGCCCATAATTTTATTTCTTTAGTGAGTTACTTCCTAATTCATAGTATATTATACTTTGCTTCTTTCTAAACTAATAGGAATGATGCTTTATGTTTACTGAATGTTGATGTTTTGTGGTAAGGGGCAGTGCTAAGCAAGGTGCCTAAGTGAACTCATTTAGTGTTTGTCATTGATTGATTTAAATGCCATGATTCTTACAATAAGCTACTGATGGAAATCTGCTCAGAGTCTATAAGGCAAAGTTTCTTTATTCTTTTAAAGATACCCATAATAAGGGATGATTTATTTTTTATTGGATACTCTGGTGACATTAATGTGATACATGGTTTTATGGCAGCCATCCTGTGATTTTGAGGACAGGTAAAAATTCTAAAGTCACAGGGTGGAGCAATGGAAAATGTATGAGTTTTTGAAGATTCAGTCTTTGAAGTAACCCATTCCACCACAACTAAAAAGGTCATATATGACATATTCTGAAAAACTGAACTTACTTTCTACTTATAGTCATAGATGCCTAGCTCTCATATTACTTAGAAGGTGATAAAATATGGTGAAAAAGTTCTGATTTCTGATTCTAGCAAACAATCCACAAATATTTATATTTATAATTTTGTATTCAAATATTTAAATTCTGTTACTTTATCTGTGATATGTGAACACTAATTCATTGTGAATCTATGACTTAGAAAGTGATTTCTAGTTAGACACGAGTAGGATGCTGCATATTTATAACCAGTATTAAAAAAAAGTGTAAGTATATGTTGGAAAGGCTGTAGACATGGATCTGGAAGTCTTATCTTCATATTTGAGATCTAAATTTAACTTGATGGAATTTCATGAAACATTAAATGAGCCTCTCTAAATATTTTAATTTATGTTTTTGTATGCATAAAACAAAGATTACAATAGCCTACATATTCCACAGTTCAAATAGGCTTATATGTATAATATTTTAGTGAAATTATGTTCATTCACTAAAAATACTTATATAGCATCTATGATATGTGTTAGGCTCTATGCAAGCAGCAGTAAACCAAACATACCATAGGCATAAATGAATTCATTCATTGACCCATGATCAGTTATGAAATCATTATGGCTGTAAAAACAAAACAGACCATTTTATCATGAGATTACTGAATGGCATTAAAAAATTCTGCATACAAAAATGAAATACACCAAAAGAAGATATATTCTGGGTTGCTGAAAGCACTTGACCACAAAGATTAGAATTTACATTTTTCCAAACTTTCTGTTAGCCTAAACTTGTTTCATTGAATTGTGCTAGAGTTGTACAAAGTTTTTGATGACTAAGCACTACTTTAATTTATTTATTTTTGATATCTCTTTGTACATTTTAGGAAACATTACATGCTTTTTGTCCTTGTCTATAATTCAATATATTAAAAGAAGACATGATCTCACATCATTGTGGTAGATATTGACTATACCCCACTAAGTTTACCAGTTCTCATTGCATAGCTCTGCATAGTTCCCTGATACCACATAGCCCCTTCTGCAACCTTAATCCTGTCACCAACTCAGGCATACCAGAAACTCTATAACTCCCCATTCTTGCTGTCAGTCTTGTCTAAAGTGACAGAAAGATTGTCTAGCAGAAACAGAAAGGGAAAACCTAGGTAGCCTTTAATAGCTATCCAGTTCTATTAGTCATTTAATTCTGTTTCTTTCTAATAATGTCAGTTCCAATAACCAACAAGTTCTTCACTACTGTCAGGACCTCTACATACAACTGTGTAAGTTTATCCTTGCTCAGCAGCTGGTAGGCATACAGTAAGGGAGCTGGAAGCTAGCCCATGATGTACTCAGCCAGTCCTGTATCCATGGCCTGGAAACAATTCCCCACTTTGGTCTCATGTAATGACTTTGAATTTCTCTCTGTTTTTTTTTTTTTTTTTAATTTTCTTAAATTTTCATTTCAGTTTATTTTGAAGGTGGAGAGACAGAGATTGATATCTTTGATTAGCTGATTCACCCTCCACATGCCCACTACGGCAATGATAAGTACAGGCTGAAGCCAGGAGCCTGTACCTTCATCAAGGTTTCTCGCAGATCTCTCAGGGACCCAAGGACTTCAGCCATCGCCCGCTGCCTCAGCGCATGTGCATTAGCAGGAAGCTAAATAGGAAGCAAAGTAGATGGGACTGTAACCAGGTCCTGTGATATGGAATGTGGGCATTCCACGTGGCAACATCACTGTTGTGCCAAATGCTTGCCCTCCTCTCTGTCTTTAAAAGGAAGAAAGACACACACACACACACACACACAGAGAGAGAGAGAGAAAGAGAGAGAGAGAGAAACATGAAGGAAGGAAACACGGGAGGAATGATGGAGTGAGGAAGGGAGGAATAGCATGCTTTGTATGTTATAGTTATTTTTACTAATTTGATGGGAAAATTCTGAGTTACCTACTATAACAATCTGGGCTTTTTTCTGTTAATATTGGTTCTAAGAACATTTTCCCTTGTTCAGTGTACCAACATGAAGGCCAGGTTACTCAACCTCAACTGTATGTGGGAAAGGAAGAAAAAGATAAAGATTGATACATACTTGCTGTTGCTGAAAATTTAGCATTGCAACTAAACACAAAGATTCTGCAAATGCAATAACTGCCATTTGCTCTGCAGTGATTCCACTTGTCAGAGACAGGTCACTGGACAGTCTCCTGCCAACTGCAGCATGTCCTCTGTCTGCCCCTTGGCACAATTAGCTTTAAAGAGTACGGGATGTGCTGTCCAGGAAGCAGCAAGACTCGAGGACCACAAATCTTCCTTTAATATTGGTTTGTACACTACTTTTCACTTTGCCTTCACTGGGCACTTTGGGGTAGTGGAAGTGATTATTAAAAAGTATATATAGGAGACGATGTAGTGGCACTGTACGTAAAATCACCACTTGCAATTCCGGTATCCCATATGGGTGCTAGTTTGAGACTGTTCTACTTCTGATCCAACTCCCTACTAATGTCCTGGGAAAAGCAGTGGAAGATGGCCCAAGTGCTTGGGCCCTTGCACCCATGTGGGAGACCTGGAAGAAGCTCCTAGGTCCTAACTGTGGCCCGGCCCAGCCCTGGCTGTTGTAGCCATGTGGGGAGTGAACCAGCAGATGGAAGATCTCTCCCTCTCTCTCTCTCTCTCTCTCGCTCTGCCTTTCAAATAAATAAATAAACAAATCTTTTAAAACATATAAATAGATTTAAGCACTGATCTTTTCAGTCTCTACTCTTACTTCAATTTCTTATGTTGATTTAAGGAAAAAAATGGGTAAAAGAGAAATAGGTTGTCCTGTCTCATGGAGCCCTTTGAAGCAATGGACTTAAAAGGTAAATAATCTATTGATCTCTTGGGAATATGTGCCATCATCAGCAAGCTAGACCTGAAATACATTTACAGAGACATGTACAAGCATACAGATTCATCATCAATGACACTGGTCCTCAGCTGCAATCTAGGTGAACAATCATTGTTAGCCTGCATGCTGGATTCCCAAACATAACAGAATAACAATGAAATCAGTGTTAATGAAATTAATGATACTTTTAACCATAATAACAACATCTAACTGTAAAAAGTGCTTACAGTCATCTCTCACCACAAATCTATGAAGTAGATACATTTAATAAAGCACTTTAGAGATGGAGAAACTGGAGCTGAGAGAGGTTAATCATAGTTCAGGTTTTGCAATTCAAAAGGAAAGGATCAAAGATTAAAATCCAGATCAGACAGTCAAGTTATTATAGCCTCATATATGTTTCACCTATCCTATCAACAAAGAAAAACAAAGCATAAAGGCAGAAAGAAAGGCCTCTAAGCTATAGCAGTATTGTAGAGGTGGTACTGCCTCTGTCTTGCACATTTTCACTAGGGGAGGTCCTTCATCCATCAACAAAGGAAGATCAGTAACAAGTACTCTATTCATTTTATATAAGCCTCTCTGTTTCTGAGTAAAGTCATAGTACTGGATAAAAACTTTTTGAGAGATTGACTCTTTCCAGATCCAATATTATTACTTTCCTTGAGATAGTTTAGGATTTATTCTAAAAACCTTTAAACTATAATATTACATCTAGTGTAAATTGACTACTTACACTGAACACCGTTGATGAGGCAGTCTGTGTCTTTTGTTTCTTTTCCCCATTACTTTTCAATGAAAGTGAGAACACATAGGAAAACAGAACACAAAGAAATCAATAAAGAGATGATCATAGTCCTCTGACTTAAATTCCCAGGACTGTAATTCACTCAAAGAGGAGCTCGGTTGGGTTGTCCTGAGGCACCTCTGCATCTTTCAGGGTCCTACTCTGGGTCCTGTGATTTTTCTGTGTACTTTCTATAGTACACATGTGAAGTAGTCATCCCTCTCTTTTCCTGTGTGGAATAGTTCAATGTTCTATGCTGACAAGAATTGCTTTTTAAACAGTTCAAGTCTTTTTCTGTAATAAGTTTAAGCATTGAAGAGAAATGAGACAACATCTACACAGAGAAATTGTGCTTACTTACAGAAGAAGATTATAAATCATGTTATGTCAATATGCTCCAGAAAGTAAGCCTCTTTCAGCTATTGGACTAGGAATCCCTCTTGTCCTAAGTTTGCTGCAAAAGAGAGGTAAGAATGGAGAGATGGGGGCAGGGATTCAACATACAACATCAAGGACAAACGATAAATCCCCTATGAGGAGACTTTGTCTAGTACCAACCTTACTGGCTATTCTCTCATATAAGGACTGATTCCATGAGTCTATGGCATATTTTTGATAAAGAAAGGTAATTCTAAGCTGTGCATTCCATATATATGTCATTTTTACCCAGATAGCCATTTGCTACCATTAAAAATCAAATGAGAAGAATATGTGGAATATGATGACCCATGAAAGATATGCATTGATGTTTGTCAAATATGTGCAAATATTGTGATTAGGAAGGAATTACTGAGTTTGTAGTCAATGTAGGCACAATTCTTAGATTCCTTTAAATGTTACACCCTGAAATGAAAGGCCAGCACAATAATCACTTGAGGTAAGGTGATTATTCTAAAAGCTGAGAGTCAGGGCTAGACATCATTGTTGAGCAGTAAACCTAAGGAATTAGTAATGTCAAAACTAGAGTGCTTGAAACTGATGCATGCTACTCCCAAGCATTCTATTAGAGTCAAGATGTTTTATTATAAAAAACTGAAAGTATTGCTCAATTAGGCTCATGAGTTGGTTAAGATTTCTATAGATTTGGTGGAATGTGCTAGACAATTTTGTACTTTGCTGGAGGTAAAATGACATGAGGAAATAGGCTTTAGAATACTAACAGCTGGTACCTATTCTAGTTCTCAAAGTTTAAACAGTCTGCTTGAATGCATTAAAAACCATTTTCCTAGTAACATCTTACATGTCATTCCTTTCTATTAATTGTCAAATCACTCTTGATTTACTCAAATACAACAGTGCTATATACAATATATTCTGAATTTAGTATCTATCCTACTACTTGTCCTATCTTACAATTTAATTCAAATCATTAGCAGACATAATTAGAAGGCTTAATATGATAATTTAATGGAAAGAATTATCAAGAACATTTGTTTAATTTTAGACATTTATAAGAAGTAGTCTTTCCTGAAATTAATATACAGTTCTATTTTTATTACTTACATTCACTTGATCTCTACTTAATATGTAATTAATTCTAATTCTTTTAAAATGCAATTATCTATAGAAAAGAGATATCCAAACTCTTATTAGTAAAATAAGAGAAGAAACATTTCCTTTCTTTAATCCATGTCTCCAAAATGGACAAGGAGGTAGGTCAAATCAAATGTAATTGTCCAGGCCACATTCTCTAATGGATAGACTTTTACACCTTAGACCTAATGTGTATACATAGGCCTCTTGGAAATAGCATGGTTGGAGCTAATGATGTGCATTGCTAAATATTTTTACATCAGGGTGACATTTATAAATTATATTTTAATATTACAATTATTTTAGATGATTGCCCCCAAAGCCCTTTTATTTTTAGAAAATATGCAGCAGGCCTGGCCCACAGACACTCAAAACCCAAGATGTTCCAAATTGGACTCATTATCTCTCCACCCCGGCCTAAAGTTGCTGCTCCTCTGTGTTCCCTTGCCACTCTCCTCCCAGTCACATAGGCTAGAAAATTTCAATCATCTTTGACTCCGACCTCCTCTGACCTTTTACATCTAATCAACCAAGCCCTCTCAAGTTTACCTTTGAAATGTCTTTGGAATTTGTCCTATGCTTCACACACACCACTCCTTCTGTGGGTTGGACCCTAGTTGTCAAATGCCCTCAGTTATTCTAAGAGTCTATTCACTAAGCTTGCAGGAGCTAATGGATTCCATTTCCAAACAATGCCTCCCTACATTGCTAGCACTATTCTCATAACACAGATATGAATGCATACCCAATCTGAAGCTGGAAAACATTTTTGTCAATACCATTTTAGATACAGTGAAATCTAAACTCTTTATAGAGGCATTAATCTCTTTACTTTTTGTTGTATTGGTTATTTGTTGCCAACACCACAGATTCTACCTCAAATACATTACTGCCTAACACCAAATATTCTGTGTTTTTCTCAGGCAATAACCTTAGGATGGGTAACTGCTGCCACCTTCCATACACTGGATAACCTAATCAGCTTTCACAGCAGTTCCTCTCCTTTGCATCCTTGGGAAGAATAAAACAACTTTGCTATTCATGCGCCTTCCTACTCACTTATTCCTCTCTTATAATTCTTACCACAATCTCATAAGAATTAAAATTTTTCAAATCTGTATTTTTTTCAAATCTAAGCAGAGAGCTCTTTGAATGCAAGGACTTTGTCTTTTTCATGTTTATTGTTCCATGTAGCAAGTCCCAGATATATAAGTATCTTTATGATTAAAGATTTTTAATTGTTTTATAAATTACTATTGGTGCTTTGTTCCATGTAGCAAGTCCCAGATATATAAGTATCTTTATGATTAAAGATTTTTAATTGTTTTATAAATCACTATTGGTGCTGCTATTTATACTGAATTATAAAAAAAAATATTTTCTTAACAGTATTTTTGATATAAATAAGATATCAATACAAATCTAGCATTTGGATAAAATGCAAACATTTCCTGACATGGCATATATTATTTTTCATCACACTTTTGTATTAGGATAATTTATGCACTTTTTAAAAGCCAAAGGAGCATACATAGGCTGCAAAACTGTTATGTTTTCTGAAATACCTAATGAGAAAAGATAAAGACAGATGGAGTTCAATTGGCTAATTTTCTGCCCAACTGCCTACATGAAAAATTAAGATGTACTGACCCGACTCTATTGTGTGCTACACTGTTCAAATATTCAGCCTTCTTTAGTTAACCATCACGCTAAGGTTGAGTGGCCAGTATCTAGATTAACAGACACTGTTCACCTGGCTGTCCCTTTTGTTCTCCCTTTTTAATGTGAAGGAAGAGAGTTCTAAAAATAGAACAAACCCTGGCAAGTGGCTTGCATTCCTGAATATACAATTAGATCACAGTAAAGTGACAAAATCACATCACAATTTTTGAGATAGTTCAAAAATAATAGATGTATTTTTAAAATTGCTTGTACTTTTTTTCCCCTTCCAGACCTTTCCAATCTTTTAAAACTCTTAGCTGTGAAAAAAAGTGTAAATTTACCCTTTAAAAATGAGGCAGCCTCAAGATTCTTCTCATGTCAAAGTGAAATGAAAAGTGATTTCCATTTCCATGAGTACTTCAAGCCTCAGAAGACAACTTCAGTTCTCTGTATGTTTTTAACACTGTGTGTGTCTGCTTGTGTGTGTACACATTGCATCAAAATTCTTCTTGACAACATGTGAAGTGGTGGTAGTTGTGTGTGTGTGTGAGGGAAAGAGAGGGAGAGAAAGAGTGAGCAAGAGAGAAAACTTTCTTCTCTCTCAACTTCCTCCTACAGCTGTCTTAAAACACTTCACAAAAGCCCTGCCATCCCAGTCTCTGCCTTAAAGGGTCATTCTTAGGAAATGTTCTCTAAACTTCCCCTTCACACCTACTAAAATCTTGCCTGACCCTTATCCACTTAAATTATTTTCCCAGTTATCTGAGGCGGGATTAGAAACTGTCAAAATTTACATAATACTTTGTCTACATGGTGAGTTTTAATTTTAAATGAAATGACAATAAGCGAAATTAAAAGATAGTATCCCATATTCGTTGAAAATTCTGATGATTTAATAACAGCTACCATAGAATACTCAGATGAAGCTGATGAGACGTACTATTCAGGGCCAGCTCAAGAGAAAGAAATCACACTTGTAATTTGCACAGGGAAAACGCAATATTAAAAGTGATTAGCTAGCAACAAGGGGTTGACTGCTCAGGAGAGAAGAGAACCTCAAGGATACAGGAGAAGCATCTACACAATGCAGCCAAGAGGCAAAGTGCCCAGGAAGAGTACACCTCACATTCAGCCCTAGAGTTCTCAGTGTGGTGGGTGTGGCTATGACAATAGGGAAGAAATTGACTGAAGTGCTATGGACAGGGCTGGAAACATACAACTGCCTTCTGGGTTTCCAACAAGACTCAGAGAATCTGCACACTGGAACGCCACAAACCCCTTGGTGGAGGAGAGTGCTAAAAAAATACCCTCAGTAATACGGCTGGAACATACTACAAGAGCAAGAAGGACAAAAGACACATTGGAACCTGGAAGAGACACCTTGTCCTGCTGCAGCGTCCCCCCATTGCCCTAAAGCTCAGGGACGTTGTTTCAGTTCGTGAAGGAGAAACATGAAGAGTGGCCAGCTTTGGCATTCAAAGCAGTACAAATAATGGAGGATTTGAAGCCGAGAGCCAAAGCATTGATAACTGGTGCAGAGTACACACTTTAGTTGGTGATAATATTTTCCATTCTTCCTGCAGTTAACTTAATATCCAATTGGCTAAGACATTGGTAACTCCTATGGTTTCCTGTCACCAAGAAAAACTTTTAGAGATTTGGAAATCTGAGCTAGTTGATCAGCTAACATATGGAGTTTCCAACACTGCTGATCTATAAAACTGTATCTAAGTAGGGGCAAAAGTAGTCTAGAAAATGAGAATTTTCAATATGTGAGCTTAAAACACAATACTTTATCATTTCATTTTAAGAGAACAACATGAAAATAAATCATATAAAAATGCAATATGTCATTGAGATCTGACCATAGTTTTATGTAAGCTACAAAGACATCACAATCTCCTTTGATGTAATACTTGATATTTTTCTAAGAAGTATTTGAGACCCGGATTTTTGTGCTTTTCTTAAAAGTAATTTTTAACACCTTAGTCAAAAATATTTGTTTTATCTTTATGCCAGTTTGCTAATATACCATCTACTCAAACATCTTATCAAACATTCTCTGGCACTAAGCTCAAAAGCAAGTAACAGGTAAGCATTTTGATATTGCTTTTTCCTTCTTTGGGATCTTTGGATAAAACGAGATAATAATTAAAAAAGGTATATTTTTAAGGAACTGACTTGTGATGGCTGTTTTTGACCTTGAAGGAAATGAAATATGATGACTTTGAAACATTCTGAGGAGAAGACTTGGGCCTTTTGCCTCTGGCTTTAACCAATGTTTAAAGGCTTTTGAACCTGGGCAAGCAATCAACCTATTTCTTCTATGTACTCAGCAAAATGAACTGGATTGATTTTTAATAGATACTAACTTTTTGCCTATGCCTTTACAGGATCTTGCAGGGACTGATAAAACTTGGCCAGACATCTGTCATTTATATAATAGCAAACTGAAATTATCAGAATATCATACTTCTATGAAGTAAACTAGAATTTCCCAGGACTTTAAACAAACACTTAGGTGGTAGCTGTGGTCAGAACTGACAGCACACTACCTTTGGCAGGTTCAACAGGTTATCAACTAGAGATACTAGGAGCATTGATTTTTGCCTGAGAGATAAATTAAATTATTGCTTCTTTCTCTTACACTCCCTAAATTGTGTTAATGGAGACAAATATGAGATCAATTTCTTCTGAGGATGGTATTTAATACGGCTCTAGGATGGTATTTAATATGGCTCTCTTAGATTTTTTCTTTCACACACACCATACATTAATGCAAGGATTATTCTTTCTACCACTGTGCTGCCTTTGAGAAGTAAAATATGGAAACACTGAAAATTCTATCAAGGAGTACCTTGTTTTCTCTCATTTGTCATTTCTTTTTTGCTCTTAAAATATATAACATCAGGTTCTTTTCATGAAAGAAAACAGCAGTAATGATGGCATTATACTTTTTAAGAAGCAAAAATAATTCATGTTGCTGTAAGAAATACACTCTTCAATATTCTCTTCATGCTGTGGAAACTTAGTATTTTTAAGAAGAGAAACAGGAGCATAAAAATGTAACTAAACTTCAAAAGCCCTGGTGACAGTATGACTGGTGTTCTGTAACCTTCCTTGATCTCCCATAAATAATCATTTCTACAAAGCTTAGAGGTGAGAGCTGCAAGGTTTAAATTTTAAGAATCTTCATTTTAATAAAAAGTCTGAGGAACCCAATGTAGTGTTGGAGGGTGGTGGGGACGGTGACTTTGTTTTGCACTCAGGTTTTGGAGTTGTAGTTTCCTGTCAGTGGGTAAAGAGTACCCTCTCAGGTATTTATTTAGTTAAAGCACTCTAACCATTGTTTAGCCATTATTTAACTCGTTTATTTTGAACGTCTCTGGGGATACACAAGGCATCGGAAAAGTTATTTTTAGGTAGAGTGTCAGGGAAAATTCAGTGTTGAAGAAAGCTGCAGTACAATATTCCTGAACCTCTTTAAAGAGTCTTTGAAGGGTTTGGCAGAGCTCTCTTTCTGTAAATGGACTGCTTGCATTAACCTATACAGATAAATGTTGCGCTTGCTACTCTTAAAAAAACATAGTTATGGAACACAAATTTGGATGCTGTTGTAAATTGAGGTCATGTACTCAGACAAATAATGAAATGAATATTATCATTTTGCACTTTATAGGAATTATGGAAGAGAGAAAAATTAAACTATCACATGCAGATCTGATCTCTGGTGCTCAGGCCACTGTTACTGATTTATTACTATTTTTCTTTATCTTTCTCTCAGTTATTCCATATTCACATATTTCTACATACAAGTTAAATGATATAAAGAGATGAAACAAAAGGGCTGCAATTTAGATATGAGATATTCACCTGCTTACATTACAAACTTAAATAGGTACATAAAATATGCTGAAATGGAAATATGGTTTTTAGCTGCAGCATTCATAGATGTCCAGCTAATGGTCAAATTCCTGAAACCTGTTACTTAATAAAGTTTGTTTACAATGTTAAACAGCATGATATCAGCGCCGCGGCTCACTAGGCTAATCCTCTGCCTGCAGCGCCGGCACCCGGGGTTCTAGTCCAGGTCGGGGCGCCGGATTCTGTCCCGGTTGCTCCTCTTCCAGTCCAGCTCTCTGCTGTGGCCCGGGGGTGCAGTGGAGGATGGCCCAAGTCCTTGGGCCCTGCACTCGCATGGGAGACCAGGAGAAGCACCTGGCTCCTGGCTTTGGATCAGCGCAGTGTGTTGGCCGCAGCGCGCTGCCGGAGCGGCCACTGGAGGGTGAACCAACGGAAAAAGGAAGATCTTTGTTTCTGTCTTTCTCTCGCTGTCCACTCTGCCTGTGCAAAAAAAAAAAAAAAAAAAAAAAAAAAAAAGCATAATATCTAATTCTCTCACCACTTATCTTCAGGGGGTGGCTTCCAATACCCCCACCAGTTGCCTGAAAACTGTAGATAACACTGAACTTTATATACACTGGAGTGTAATTTATAAATTAAGCACAGCAAGAGATTAAGAACAATAGCAATGAAATGGAAAAATTATAGGCACATTTTAAAATAAAAAGTTATTTGTGTTCTCTCTCAAAATACCTCACTGTACTGTATTCTCTCTTCCTGTAATGATGAGATGATACAATGCCCATGTGATAAGGTGAAATGAAACGAATGACATAAGCATCGTGAGGTAGCATTAGCAAGAGCTGCTTGAACACAATACTGCAATATCAAGACAGCTACCAAGTGACTAATAGGCAGGTTGCACAGACAACATGGACACGCTGGACAAAAGGATTTGTGTCCCAGGTGAGATGACATGGAAGGTCATGTGATTGCACCACACTACTCAGAACAGCAGGCAGTTTAAAACTTAGGATTGCTTATTTCTGGAATTTTCCATTGAATATTTTCAGAACACAACTAATCATGGGTAAATGAAATCTCAGGAAATGAAACTGCAGACAAATGGAGGGGAGTAAACAGGAGTACAAAATGAAAACCATTGCACATCACTTAACATGGAAATAGAAGTAATTCAGCATGTAATTAAGAGTAATTGAGCCATATTTCTCAGTATCTGTTATAAAGCATGAGTGGGCAAAATTTTGAATTAATCAGATATACCATATTTTTTCATGATGTCTCGCACATTCATGATTCTTATTTTTAAAATTTAAGAGAAAATTCCTAATAACAGATCAAACTGAATGATAATGAAAAGTAGGTGGATTTAAAATCCCATATGAGCATGGCTGTGGCAGACAAATGATTAACAACTTCAATTGCACTTCTTTGCTACCTAAGTGGCTTTTCTGTTTGAGTACCATTAGATAGGTAGTCATTAAGCTACATAAATAAATGGGCCTGCAAGTAAATATATTTTCCTTAGTATATTTGGGAAATTCTGTATTTTCTACATATTTTATTTAATACAGTGGAGTAATTGCTACCCTGATAGAACTGAATTATCATGTATAGTGGTCTAACAGAATTTCGTCTTTAGAATCTTCCTTTTCATACCTTGTAATATGTCTAAAATGTGATGGGTGCTTACTAGGGAACAAAAAGTAAGACAAATCGAAGCACTTGTTTCTCTATTTTAATGTTCTTCCTTGGGACTTTTTGGATTTTTAAGAAGTGAGTGCTCTCATATGGGAGTGATTTTCCAAATCTTTTGCTAAGTTGTTTCTGTTCCAAAATGATTAGACGCCAAACATTTCACACTACTTGTTTTTAAGTACCTGTGCACTGAGCAAAGTATGAGAGCTATGTATTAAATTTGTACATCTTCTGGATTTTCTACCGGACTCTCAACATCACTTTGCTCCCTCCTGTGGTTGCCCATATATTTCAGACAGAAAGCCAAGAATTTAACATTTCTCAGGCTCCCTTGTCATCAGGGTTCTATTTGAGGTTCACCAGTGAGAGGCACTTGAGTGATATTTGGAAGGCAGAAGAGAATGAAAAGTCATTTTTGCCCTGACAACAGCAGACAGGCAGAACTATTGTGGCAGATGACTTCCTGCAGTTTCACAGATTTTCTGATCTCCTTCAGCAAATAACCCCTTCGGTTCTGTGAGCTGCTAAGATCACTGGTGAATGTGCTTTGTGGTTACTGTGTTTTTTGATTTTCTGAAACCAATGTTGGCTTAAAGTCTTCACTTTTCTAACTATTCCAGCAGTTTTATTAGCTTCTATACCCCTGTATTTAATTCCTTCGGGAATGAGACACTGAGTTTATCTGACAAAACTGTGAAACAATCACTTCCATGTAATTATATGCCCTTGGCTATTAGATACGTCTAGAATGATAAGAATAATGAACTATTCCCACTCCATCTTTCCGCCTCCCTATCCAGAAGCTGGTGTTTGGTGAAGCAGTTAAGACAGCTGCTTGAGACACACACACCTCCTATTTCAGGGTCAGGGTATGAATCTCAGTTCTCTCAATTCTTGTTTTCTGTTCATGTGTACCCTGGGAGACAACAGGTTATGGCTCAAGTAGTTGGGTCCCTGCCCACTACCCCCCAGACTCCTGTGGAATACCCAAATTGAGTTCCCAGAGCTTTGCTTCAGCCTAGCCCAGCCCAAGATGTTGCAAGCATTCAGGTGAGTGAACCAGCAGATAGGAGAATCTCTCTCTCTCTCTCTCTCACTCTCTCTCTCTCTTTCTCTCTCTCCCTTTCTCATCTTCCTCTTACTCTGTTTCCTACCCTCCCTCCCGCTCTCCCTCTCCCTTTCCCTCACTTCCTTTCAAATACAGATTCTATCCAATTCTAAAGAGCATTGATCATGTCATTTCCTTCTCAAATTATGGCAAACACCTCTGCTCACCATCTCCAATTACAAGTCTCATAAAATGCAGTACAATCTCCTTAAACTGTGTTAGCTTCCTCTTCATGAACCTGCTTTTTCAATATTATTCCCCATTGCTCAGTTTTACATACCTAATTTATTAGAGATAATGTGATATTTTTTCTGATCTCAATATCATGGTTTCTACCACTTATCTGAAGGATATCTGTTCTGTTATTGTTGAAAGTAAATGCTATATATTTTTTATTTCCTTTTCCTTAGAAGAAGGTAGGCTTTTATGAGAGCCATAAATTCTAGTTCTTTGTATCCATAAATTCTCATTCTGATTTCAGAACAGCATGTATCACATCAGTCAGTAGTAACTCACTCCTTTGTTTATCTTCCTTACTTTTCAGAATGTAAAGAATATAGTTAGTATTTCACACATTTTTATTGAGAGAATTAAAACTAGATATCCCTGAAAACATTTAACCAAACATTTTAAATTGCTGAATATAATATAAAAATAATTATTTAAATTCATGACTAATTAATATGAATTAAAGGAAATCTTCCTAAAACTAAGGAAATTAAAATCAGAGTAGTAAGGTTTCTTAGAAGACGTGATTGCATGCATAAGTTATGTTAATCCAAAAGCTATATTTTAGGGAAAGACAGAAACCAAGACATGTGGAAACCTCAAAAAAAGAAATTAAAATTCTACCACATTCTGATAATAAAAGCACGTATGTTTTTAAAGATTTATTTATTTATTTGAAAGTCAGTTACATAGAGACAGAAGGAGAGGAAGAGAGAGAGGTCTTCCATCCACTGGTTCACTCCCCAGTTGGCCACAGCAGACAGTCATGTCAATTCAAAGCCAGAAGCCAGGAGCTTCTTGTGGGATCTCCCAGGTGGGTTCAGGGGCCCAAGCAGAGAGCTAGATTGGAAGTAGAGCAGCCAGGACTCGAACCGGTGCCCATGTGAGATGCCAGCACTGCAGGCAGCAGCCTTACCTGCTATGCCACAATGCCAGCCCACAATAAAAACAAGTATTGTAAGAATGAAAAATATTCTTACTTAGAGCTCATTATCCAAAATTACAGAAACAAAATAAGAAAAAAGCTTGGGAGTCAACAGAAAATACATACAAACTGGGAGTGAGGTACTTATCCTTAGCAACTGAGATGTTTGTGCCAACATTAGAGCGCCTGGGTTCATTTCCCAGCTCCAGGTTCTGTTTCTAGCTCCCTGTCAATGCAGACGTGGGGAGGAACAAGGAATAGTTAAAATAATTGGGTCCCTGGCACCCAAGTTGGGGACATGGATTAAGTGCCTTGCTCCTGGCTGTGATGCTTCCTCAGCCTCAAAAATTGCAGGTACTTAAGAAATGAAGCAGTAGATGTGAAATCTGTATCTGTTCAGCTTTCTTCTGTCTCTCAAATAAAGTTAAAAAATGAGTAAAATTGTAACCACAAAGACGTTAGGAATTAAGATAATAGTTAAATTATGTACAATAAGCTTTATAAAATTGCTTAAAGATTAGAAAATACCAGGAAGAATACAATGTAATAGTTAGTAAATTATAATTTTGGGGGCCAGCGCCGCGGCTCAATAGGCTAATCCTCCGCCTGCGTCACCAGCACACTGGGTTCTAGTCCTGGTCAGGGCGCCGGATTCTGTCCAGGTCACTCCTCTTCCAGTCCAACTTTCTGCTGTGGCCCGGGAGTGCAGTGGAGGATGGCCCAGGTCCTTGGGCCCTGCACCCGCATAGGAGACCAAGAGAAGCACCTGGCTCCTGGCTTCGGATCAGCGTGGTGCACCGTCAGCAGCGCACCGGCCGCAGCGGCCATTGGAGGGTGAACCAACAGACAAAGGAAGACCTTTCTCTCTGTCTCTCTCTCTCACTGTCCACTCTGCCTGTCACAAATATATATATATATATATATATATATATATATATATATAATTTTTGGAGCTAACCATACATATAACTGAAACAAAAATCTCCATGTCAGGTGAATCACAATGGAATCAGATATCTTACAAAAGAGCTAGTAAAGTTGATGGGTGGTGTAAACAAAAACAATAATGACAAACTATCCAAACTGAAACAGAGAAACAAAGAAATGAAGAATCTGAGAAGAAGTGAGAGGCATGGAACATAGAGTCAGGTTGTCCAACCTATGTCTAACTGTTTCAGAGTAACAGTGGGAAATAAAGAAGGGAAGACAAGCCACATATAAAGTTAAAATGACTGACAATGTTTCAGAAATAATGCAAAATGCAGTTCTTCAGATTTAACAGAGTAGAACTCAGAGCCAGATAATGGGGAAAAATGGTACTTCATGAATTTGAAGAATATCAAAACAAAGAGATTATTTTAGCATTCCAAATTAGCATTTATAAAGAGACTTCAGCTTCCCTTTCAATCTTCACCACCAATATCTATGCTCATATTTAATTTCACTTTGGGCAGCCTCTTTGGCGAAGCAGGTAAAGCCTCCACCTGCAGCACGAGCATCCCATATGGGTGCAGGTTCGAGTCCCGGCTGCTCCACTTCTAATCCAGCTCTCTGCTATTGCCTGGCAAAGCAGTGGAAGATAGCCCAAGTCCTTGGACCCCTGCACCTGCATGGGAGACTGCAGAAGAAGCTCCTGGCTCTTGGCTTTGTATTGGCACAGCTCCAGCCATTGCAGCTAATTGAGGATTGAACCAGCAGATGGAAGACTTTCTCTCTCTCTCTCTCCTTCTCTCTGTGTGTAACTCTTTCTAATAAATAAATAAATCTTTTTTAAAAAAACGCACAATTTTTTTGTTTTGATTATTGCATTAGCAGAAAAAAAATTCTACCTCCTTCTAGTTTTTATTCCTAATATCTTCCTTATTGCATAATCAAAATAATCTTTCAGAAATACAAGTCAAATTATGAGACAACCTTTCTTTAATGTTTCTTTTGATATCTACTCCCTTGAAATTCAGTTCTACTTTCAGTCTTTCAGTTGTGCAGCATGTAAGATTTTCTACGATCTGGCCCTTTCTCAGTTTTCTCATATCAAATCATCCCAAATTAACCTATAGAACTATGCTTTTTTTGTTTTTTAACTTTCATAGTGCAAAAGGCCTTCTTCTGACTCAGTGCTATCTATCACTTGGAATAAACTTCTCGCTTCTTATTTCAGCCACATTCTCTAATTTCAAGATTACAGTTCTGCTCAAGATTATCTGGAAGGAATGTGTTTGTAATTTATTCTGGTCCAGATAATTAGTCATGTGTTATTTCAACACTCTGAGCATTATTCTATTGTAATTTTCATTTCTGGATTAATCACTGTAAGTTACATATGTTATCTCAAGGTTACAAGTAATTTTAGTAAATATTGAAAATATGTTTCATCTCATTATTCAGAAATAATTAGTGCTATTCCTTTTTCAAATACAAAGAGTTGAGTTACTCACAAATCTCCCTTAAGTAAAAACATTTTATACAATAAATAAGGTATTCGGATCTCAACTTGTATAAAATGTAGCATTTTTCTCAGATATCTCTCTCTCCATACAGATGTCCATTTTGGCTATGTAGCCAACTTATTTATTTGTATAGTTATAACATTGACATAAAAATATTTAACATGCACTAAAAATTTACTCTATCACAATCATAGAACTAATTTCCTTATAAACTTCAATTTCTCCCCCCTGAAAACAAGAGATCCACCACACCCAAATTTGTTGTTACCCTGGATACTTGCTCCACACTGGAGCACTGAATAGAGCTCCCTGTCCACACCCACCACACACCTCTTGGTATTCACTGAAAGTAAAGGCATTCCATTAAGTCACAGAGGGATAGTTCAAAGATAAAAGCCATCATAGGACTTGCCCCAAACTGTAGAGTTAGATACATGCCTGGGGACTCCAATTCAATCCCATCAAGGTAGCATGTAGCAATGCCATCTCACTAGTCAAAGTGATCAGTTTAAGTTCATAGTTTATCATAATGAAAGGATTAAGAGTCAAAGGGATCACATAAACAAGACTAGTGCCTGAAATTAGACTTTAAAACAGTGTTAGAGATTTACAGGATACTATTAAATGACCTGACATCCAGGTCTTAGGAGTTCCTGAAGGTGTGGAAAGAGAGAATAGACTAGAAGGCCTATTTAGTGAAATAATTACAGAAAACATTCCCAGTTTGGAGAAAGAAATAGATGTCCAAGTACAGGAAACACAAAGAACTCTTAATAGACATGACCAAGAAAAATCTTCACCACGACACATTGTAGTCAAATTTTGCACAGTAAAACATGAGGAGAAGATGCCAAAATATACATCAGAGAAATTCCAGATTACTCTCAGAGGACCTCCAATTAGACTCACAGCTGACTTCTCATCAGAAACTCTGCAAGCTCGAGCAAGAATGGAGAGACATAGGCCAAGTTTTAAAAGAAAAAAATTGTCAACACAGAAGTATTTTACCCTGCAACACATTTATGAATGAAGATGAAATAAAGACCTTTCATAACAAACAAATTTAAAGAATTTGTCACCACTCACCCAGCTTTACAAAAAATACATACAGATGGGCTACACACTGAAACACAGAAAGGTAGACATCATCATTATGAAAGAATGTGAAGGCGGAAAATATCCCAGTAAAAGCCCAAACGAAATCCAAAGTAAACAAAGAATATTTATGGGAAAATGTCAGGGCTGAGTTGTGTATCAATAGTCACCTTGAATGCAAATGGCCTCAACTCTCTATTTAAAAGATACAGAATGATCAAATATAATATATATATATACATTTACACATAATTATACGATACATTTATTTCTTGCCTGCATATCACCAACAAAGATACATGGAGACTGAAAGTAAAAGGATAGAGAAAGCTGCCATGCTAACAGAAACAAAAGAGGGGCGGGTGTAGTTATACTAATATCAGACAAAATAGACTTTAACATAAAAACTTTTAAAGGAGATGATGAAATGCACTATGAAATGATCAAGGGATTGATTGAACAGGAAGATGTGACTATAATAAATGCATCTGCACACAATTACAGGCTGTCTATTTCAAATAAATGTTAATGAATCTAAAGAGAGACATAGACTCCAATACAATAATAAAAGGGGACTTCAGATATAAAAAACAACAAAAAATCCACAAAAGTAGGAAAATAAAAAAAAAATTAATGTTTTATAGACCCTGGAAAAGAGAATTTTCAACAAAGTACAAAAATTTAAAGCATTCCTTTCTTTAATTTTGTAATTCTTTACTGTGGAATAACTCACAATGTCAGCTTTGTTTTAAGGAACAGAATTGATAACTGAGCGAGGAAATGTAATTTGGATTATAAAATTCTTGCTTTAATAAAAATTCCTTAAACAGTGAAAAAAAAGGGTGGACTTTAATACTCCACTTTCATCAATGGACAGATCAACTAGAAAGAAATTCAACAAAGAAACAACAGAGCTAATCAATGCTATAGACCAGATGGACCTAACTGATAGCTACAGAATTTTTCACTTCATGGTTGCAGAATACACATTCTTCTCACCAGTGCATGGAACTTTCTCTAGGATAGACCATATGCTAGGCAATAAAGCAAGTTTCAGCAGATTCAAAGAAATTGAAATCAAATATGCATCTTCTCTGGAATGAAGCTAGAAATCAACAACTCAATAATCCTTAGATCGTACGCAAACACTTGGAGACTGAGCAACAAGCTCCTAAATTAACAATGGATCATAGAAGAAATGAAAAGAGAAATCAAAATATTTTTGGAAATGCATGAAGACACTACAACATATCAAAATTTATGGGATAGAGGAAAAGCAGTGCTAAGAGAGAAACTTATAACAAATGGTGCCTACATAAAAAAAATTGAGAGGTAACAAATAATTGAGCTATCAGTGCATCTTAAGGACCTCAAAACAACAACAAACCATACCCAAATTAGTAGAAGGAAAGAAATAATTAAAATTAGGGGAGAAATAAACAAAATTGAAACCCCCAAAAATACAATAATAAACAACAGTGAAATGAAGAACTGGTTTTTTGAAAAAAATGAACAAATTGATACATCATTGAGAGAAGACCCAAATCAATAAAATCAGAGATGAAAAAGGAAATGTAACAATTAGATATCTCAAAAATAAAAACAATTATCAAGAATTACTACAAAGAGCTATATGCCAACCAATTGGAAAACCTAGAAGAAATAGGTATAATCCTAGACACATATAACAAAATGGAGTCATGAAGCTATAGAAAACCTAACAGATTAATAACCAAGATGGAGACTGAATCAGTAATAAAGACCCTCCCAACAAAGAAAACCTCATGACCTGATGACTTCACTGCTGAATTTTACCAGACATTTAAAGTAGAACAAATTCCAATTCTTCTCAAGTTATTTAAAACCATTTAAAGGGAGGAATCCTTCCAAATTCTTTCTATGAAGCCTGCATCACCTTAATTCCTAAACCAGAAAATGATACAACAGAGAAAGAGAACTATAGACCAATATTCCTGATGAATATAGATGCAAAAACCCTCAACAACACATGCAGAAAGCTCATTAACTGGAACCAAGTGGGCGTTATCCCTGGTATGCAGAGATAGTTCAAAATTTACATATCAATAACTTTGGTACATCACATTAACAAATTGTAGAACAAAAACCATTTGATTATCTCAATAGATGTAGAGAAATCATTTGATAAAATACAAAATCCTTTACTTATGAAAACCTGAAGCAAACTGGGTATAGTAGGAACAGTCCTCAAATGTGGTCAAGGCAATTTATGACAAACCTACTGACAAGATCCTACTGAATGGGGAAAAACTGAAAACACTTGCCAAAGATTCAGAACCAGACAAGGATGCCCACTCTCACCATTGCTATTCAATATTGTCCTGGACCATCTGGCCAGAACCACCAGGCAAGAAAAAGAAATCAAAGGAAAACAAATTGAAAAGGAAGAACTCAAAGTATCACTATTTGAAGATGATATGTTTCTATATATAAGGGATCCATAAAACTCCATTGAGAGATTATCAGAACTCATAAAAGAGTTTGGTTAAGTGGCAGGATATAAACTCACACGAAATTCAACAGCCTTTGAATACACAGAAAATGGCATGCTAATAAAATAATTTTTATGATCAACTTCATGCATGATACTGACAAAAAGAAACAAATACCTTGCAATAAATTTAACCAAGAATTTCAAAGTTCTCTACAATTAAAATTACAACACATCAAAGAAAGAAGTACAAGAAGACATAAAAAATGGAAAAATCTTCCATGTTCATGGATTGGAAGAATCAATATCATCCCTACTACTAAAAGCAATTTACAGATTAAATGTTCTCCCAATCAAAACACCAATGACATTATTCTCAGATCTATAATAAATGATGCTAAAATTCATATGTAAACACAAGATACTCTGAATATCTAAAGCAAACTTATACAACAAAACAAAGCTGGAGGTATCATAATACCAGATTTCAAGACATACTACAGGGAAGTTATAATCAAAACAGGCTGGTACTGGCACAAAAACAGATATGTGATCCATGGACAAGAATAGAAACTCCAGAAATCAATCCCTGCATCTGCACCAACTTATCTTTGACAAATGAGCCATAATCAATCCCTGGAGCAAGGAGAGTTCTTCAACCAATTGTGCTGGGAAAACTGGATTTGCACATGCAGAAGTATGAAACTAGACCCATACCTTACACCTTACACAAAAATCCACTCAAAATAGATCAAACTCCTAAATCTATGAGTAGAAACCACCAAATTACTAGAGAACATTAGGAAACACTGCAAGACATTGTCATAGGCAAAAACTTCTTGGAAAAGACCCCAGAAGCACAGTTAATGGAAGCCAAAATTGACAAATGGGATTACTTCAAGCTTAGAAGCTTTTGCACTGCAAAAGAAACACTCAGCAAAGTGAAGAGGTAACTGACAGAATGGGAGGAAATGTTTACAAACTAGGTAACTGTTAAAAGATTAATTTCAAGAATCTATAAAGATCTTAAGAAATTCAAAGACAATGAAACAACCCCATTAAGACAGGGGTAAAGGATATTTAATATTATGTATTTTTATGTAAGAATATTTGGGTTAAATGCTAATGTTGTCATTTTTTCTAAGATTTTTGTTTATTTGAGAGGTACAGTTAGAGAGAGGGAGAGACAGAGTGAAAGATCTTCCATCCACTGGTTCACTCCTCATATGGCAGCAACTGCTGGAGCTACGCTGATCAAAGCCAGGAGCCAGAGACTTCGTCAAAGTCTCCCACGTGGGTATAGAGAGGTTCAAAATCTCAGTCTGTCTTCTGCTGCTTTCCCTGGCCATTAGCAGAGAGCTGGATCAGAAGAGGATCAGCCTGGACATGAATCAGCGCCCATAATGGATTCCAGTGCCTCAGGCGGGGCTTAGCCTACAGTCCCACAGCACCAACCCCATAATGTTGTCATTTTTCTCATGATTGTGTATATAATTTGCCACTCTTATTAACACAAATTTTAAATACATATTAAAAATATAGGCATCGTTTAAAACATAGAAACAATATATGATCTACACAAAGTAGCTTTATATTACTATACAGAGTATGTGTGAGGACATACAGAGTGCTCTTCAAAACTTTGTTTAAGATGGATTTACTTCTGTGTAAATAATTTTGAATTATATGCATAATTTTTCATATCATGAATTTCTATAACTTATTGAAGCTCCAGCACATGAGTACTTTATACATACATATATAGACCAGTGCCATATAACAACACAGTAGTCAGTGAAGGACCAAGAGTACATTGGTGCTACCATTAAATTATATTGGAACTGTGAAATATCACAGCCCAATATATCACGTCCCTATTGTCTAGTGACATTGTAGCTATTATACAACATTTTAGTGTGACACATTATTCATATTTCTGTGATGATATTGAGGTAAACAAAGCTACTATATTGTGCCTCTCATGAAAGTAAAATATGTATAATTATGTCCAGTATATAGTACTTTATAATGATAATAAGTGATCATGTCAGAGGTTTATGTATTTAGTATACTTTTTATAATTATTTTATACTGTACTTCTACTTATTAAATAAAAAAAGTTTACTGTAAAATTATACTTATGTTACATGGGGAACAACCTCACATATTTCATGTTTGCTGGATCTCTCAGTAACAACTAAGAGGTCATATTGAGAAGATGACCTATACAATCGAGGTTTGCTTAAAAACTCCCTATGATGTTCACACACAAAGAGAATTGCCTAATGATACATTTCTCAGAATGTATCCCTGTTGTTAAGTGATACGTGGCTATATGTAAGTTTTTTAAAAATTCAATAAAAAGGTGTTATTATGAAAAAGTCTATATGAATTTCAATTTTTGCACCAAATAAACTCATATTAACTTGTTATAACATGTTTGAGCAGGACACAAAAAGATATGACAATAATTTGAAAGTAGCCCCTATGAAAGTAACATGAATTGTGCTAAACTTGAAGCAAAAACAACCATCAATTCAATGGTGAAGCAAGGTGAAACAATTGTGAAGTCATTGATGCTTGACAAAAAGCTATTGAGGGAAATACTCTCAAATATATCAGCAGTTTACAAATGGTTATCTCATTTTAAGAAGGGACAAGATGATGGTAAAGATAAAGTCCTCAATGGCTAACCATCCACATGAATTTTTGGAGGAAAATTTTATTTGGTTTTTGCACTACTGAATAAATAGTGATGATTAAAATCAGAAACAAATGTAAATATAAATATCATAGGCATCTCTACTGATTCACCTTCCACAATCCTGCCTGAAAAATTAGCATGTTTAATATTTGTCATTCAGTCTATTGTATTTTATTACATTTGAACATTTGAACATTCTGCTTCATGAGCACAAAAACCATCATGCTCAGATTAGCTGCAGGTAAGAGCAAAGTTTTCAAAGGAAATTTGAAATGACTAAGTGAGGATTTTGAAGCATTTCTTTGAAGAACTGTAAAAGATGAAACTTGGCTTTCCCAATATACTCCTGAAGACAAAGCACAACCAAAGCAACAGTTATCAAGAGGTGCAAGTGGTCTGGTTAAAGCAAATAAGACCAGAAATCTGCAAACCTCATGAAAGCAGTTTTGGGGGATGTTCAGGAAATTTTGCCTCTTGACTTTCTGGAAAAGCCAAGGAACAATGACATCTGATTATTTTAAGAGTGTTTTGGGAAAGTTAGTGAATGTTTGAGCAAAAAAAAAAAAAAAAAAAAAAAATGTGGGAAAGCTTTACCAGAGAGTCCTTCTCTACTACCTCATGCTCCTATCCATTCCTCTTATCAAACAAAATTTATTTTGCAGCAGAGCCTGAGTTGATGATTAAAGCTACTGCCTACACACTGGCATCACGTCCCACAAACTGGCATCATAAACCATATGGGCACTGGTTTGTGTCCCTGCTACTCCATACACTATTCAACTCCCTGCTAATGGCCCAGGAAAAGCAGCAGAAGATGGCCCAAACAAAGTTTGGGCCCTTGCCAACTACCTGGGAATCCCAGATGAAGCTTCTGGATCCTGCCTCCTGCCTCCTGACTTCCTGACTTCATCCTGGCACAGCCCTAGCTTTTTCAGCCATCTGAGGAGTGAACTAGCAGGTGGAGGGTCTCCCTTTCTCTCTCTCTTTCTCTCTCTCTCTTACTTTATTCCCCTCTCCTCTGTCAAATAAATAGTAAAATAAAAAGTAATTGTGTGAGAGTTTTGGTTAGGAATCATTTGGCATCACTCTATGGTCCTTTTTTGGCTGCTTCTGACTTTTTGCTTCTTAATTTTAAAAATCATGAAGTTTATTTATTCCCATTTATTCCTCAATTAATAATGTCAAAAGAATTCACTGACTTTTTTAAACTCTCAGAATCCGCAATTCTTTATAGATGAACTAAATGGTTGGTGTCATTACTTACAAAAATGTCTTATGTAATCCCATTTTTTCCATTAATGTTTTCAAGTCCCCCCCAACCCAAACACCACCTTGCAAGCATTAAATTGTTTCACAAGTCAAGGATTTATTAATATAAGTAATGTACATATAAAGTTTTAATTACCTATATGTCTTGGATATCTTGAATTTTTGTATTTTCTATGGACTACACATTTGTGTATCCTCCCATCTTATGCTTAAACATTATGCTTAAACATTAATCCTGAAAATGATAGTAATTGATGCAGAATCTTTGGAAGGTAATTAGATTAGATCATGAGGGTGGTCTTATGATAGAATTACTGACGTTATGTAAAAAGAGTTACTATATTCCTAAAGTTGTACTTACGAAGTTTGTATTTCTTTAAAAATTAATTAATTTAAAAAATGAAGAATGATAAAGAGAAGAAGAAAAGAGAAGAGAAGAGAGAGAGAAGATCTCTCTTTCTGTTTTCTCTCTCTTCTCCTTCTCTCCTCTCCCCTCCCCCTTCCACTCCCTCTGCCTTCTTCTCCTATTTGGTGTTCAAGTACCATGGATCCATTCATGTCAGGATATAATAACAAGACCATCTACAAACCAAAGTGAGAGAACCTTCCCTGACACCTTCTCTGTCAACACTTTGATCGTGAATCCCCAATCTTGAGAACAATCAGAAATAAAGGTTTGATATTTAAGTCATTCAGTCTATCATATTTTGTTACAGCAGATTGAATTCACTAAGTCAGCCTTTGTGTTATCTAAACAAATTGTATAGTCGGACTACAAAAATATGAGATATATTACTATTGCAGATTTGTGGACTATCATTGTGCCTTACCTGCTGCATTTGGGGTGAGTAATTAACACTCCTTTGTACTCCCACATGATTTCTTGAAGGAAATCTTTGTGTAATATTTTGAATACAGTTTGAGTGCCTAAGAGAAGCAGATAATTGAATATCAAAGATATCAGTTAGTTATCTTCCAATAAAGGTGATTTGTGAGATTAAGAATAGTGGTTCCTTAACAGTTATCTATTTATTTGCATATATTTATCTTTATATTCCATATTATTCCAGAGTACTAAATCACTGAAAAAAAATTGCAAACATCACACGAAAGTGTACTGGCCTATCATAAACAAAAAATACCAAATATTTTATTAGTAAGGTTATTAGGATGCAATGGATGGAATATATAAAACAGTGGACGCCTAACTAAGCCAAACTTCTGTAGGATCTTTGGTTTTGTTTTGTTTTAAATTATGTTGAAAATTTCATTTTTTTAAAATTTTGAATTACAAAACATTCAAACACATGCCAATGATTAGTATAATAAATCTCCACATATCCATCACTCAATCTCAACATTCATAATCGAAATACTTTCATCTGTACCCCTCCTTCTTCTCCCACAAAATTAGATACCGAATAATTCAAATATATGTCATATACCTCTTTAAAAGATAAGAACAATGATCATAGTATGACTATAACAGTTAAAACTAACATAACCTCTTAAATATCATCAAAAAACTGATCAGAGTTCAAATTTCCCATTTTCAGATTGTTTATTTGCATGCTTGAATAAATATCCAAATAGTCTTTGCCATCTGCATTTGGTTGACTTGTCTCTCAGGTCTTGTCTCTTCTATGAGTTCCTTCTTCTTTTTCATTTTGCAATTTGTTTATTGACAGAACTGGGTCATTTCTCCCTCAGAGTTCTCATGTTCTGGACTTTGATGATTGAATCTCTATGAAGTTGCTTAATATTCTTTCAGCTTTTATATGTCCAGTAGTTGAAACTTATTTTAGTTTCAACTTTTGGCAAGAATGCCTCACTGAAGATGTTGTATGCTTCCATTAGGAGGCAAATGAAGTCTATTTTTCTTGCCTTTTCTTGTGTTTGTCACTACTGATGATGATTGTTCCAATCCATCATTTTGTTAGGGGGAAATATTCAGTAAACTTAATTTCTCACTATACATAAAACTTAATTTTTATGACTAAAGTCTTGTATTCAATTAGAGGAACAAAAGGCATTAAAGTATAATGATTTATTCATGTATTAAGCAAAGACTTTGAAATATTACAAAATGTAGGACATTGGATGAAGCCCTGGTTATACACAGATTAGAAAAAACAGAATCCCAGCTCTTAATTTAGAAACAGAGTGGCAAATGAGCTAAACATATAAATTAGTATGATAATCACTGCCTAAATGTATGTAAAAGGATCAAGAGTGAATTTATTAAGGAATGACAAACCAGTAGGCAGCTTTGGAGATTATTATTCATGTACCCATACCTCATATGCACAGTTTAAAGAATTTTAGGAGTCATCATTTAGCCTAAAATGATTGTTTTTTTAAATTTTTAATAAACCACATGGCAATATTTTATTTAATAAACGTATAGGAAATTACTCAGGTGATGGATGAATTGCTTGGGCTCCCGTCAGCCATTTGGGAGAACCAGATGGGGTTCCAAGCTCCTGACTCCAGCCTGGCACAGCCCTAGTTATGTGGATGAGCTCTTGCACTTGCTTGCTCTCGTGCATGCACGCTCTCCCTCTCTCTCTCTCTCTCTCTCTCTCTCTCTCTGCATGACAATGAACATAGAAGCCACTACAATGAGGTTTCCAGGAAGGAGGAGAGACTGGACTTAGTTCCCACTTAAAATCTTAACATAAGTAGATGTTTATGCTGCTACTTATTTTCCAAATAGAGTCATATACAAAGATAAATGAACTTCAGAAAGTTCATGGAAAACAAAAAAAGTTAAGGTTATTTTGCTGCAAAAACTTTTGAGTGGATAAAATTTGGTTCAGTGGTTAAGTAAGTTATGGGACACCCACATATGCATATGACAGTGTCTTGCTCCTCCACTTCTGATCCAACTACCTGACAATACACCCTGGGAGGTAACAGAGAGTGACTAAAGTGCTTGGATCCATGCCACCCATAAGGGAGGCCCAGAGGGCGTTCTGAGCTCTTGACTTTGGCCTAGCTCAGGCCTTGGTGTTGCAAGCTTTTGAAGAGTGAACCAGCAGATTGAAGATGTCTATGTGACTCTCTCTTTCTTTCTCCCTCTCATTTGCTAACTCTGCCTTTCAAATAAAACAAAAAATATTTAAATTTTAAAAATAGAAATCCATGCATAGTTTTTACATAAAAGTTCATTTTCCCTGAAACTTTTTGGAGATCTCTTTTATGCATGTATTTCAAAAGCTTTTGTACCACAAATAAATTTCTCTTTTAATTCCACTTTCTTCAAATGTTGTATAGTACATTGTGTAACATATTTTACCAATATTTTTAGGATTATGATATGGCTCACATATTCATTTCAGTAGATTAATTCTATTATAATCAAGCATTTTCCACTGATATTGATAAATATATTGATTTCTATTGATAACTATATTGATTCAATTGTTTCCTTTTAAAATAGTGTTGAAATAAGCATCATTATGAATATTTCTCTTACTTTTTTAGATTATCCATTTACTTTAATTTCATTTGAAAGGCAGAGGCAGACAAAATTCTTGAATCTGCTGACTCACTCTCCTAAAGCCCTGCAGTCCCAGGGCTGGGTTAGGTCAAGGCCAGAAGCTCAGAACTCAGGATGAATGTCCTGTGTGTGTGGCCAGGTCTTGAATACTTGAGCTGTTAACTGCTGTGCTAAAAGCCCACATGTTTTCTTACATTTTCTATTATTTCTTTGTGAGGGATGACCAGAAGAAAAAATACTAAAAACCAATATTTTAATGTTTAGTATGTTTCTTGATAAGTTTTTCAAAGTAAATTTAGAAAAAATGATATTGATTTGTTTTAATAATGTCAATTTCATCTCCATTTAATTATATATAGTATTTTTTAAATAATTTATTAGTTCAGTAGTAAGAAATAGCTAAAATCATTTTAATTTCTACTGTGTTTTTGAAAAAATCTCAATTTCATCTATTTTTTTGCTGATATAACAGAATAGCATGAACTGGATAACTTATAATGAACAAAAATTTTACATCCAAAAGCTAACACCTCTAAGACCAAGGGGATGGAATCAAGCAGGTAAGGGCCTTCTTGCTTTGTTTTCCCATGGTGGAAGGACAAATAGAATGCAAGAGACAGCAAATGATGAAAGTTGGAGACAGTGGCCCTTAATACCTGGCATTAATCCATTCTTGAGACCAGATCCCTAATAACTGAAATATCTCTTATTAGGCCCTACCTCACAGGACTGTAACCTTGAACAATAAGTTTTCATCACACGTCTTTGGAGGGACATATTCAAACTGTAACCATCTCTATGCCAACGTTTATCAAATATTTTCTCTGTTAAGAACCATTCCATTTTTTTTTTTTTTTTTGACAGGCAGAGTCAGACAGTGATAGAGAGAGACAGAGAGAAAGGTCTTCCTTTTCTGTTGGTTCACCCCTAAATGGCTGCAATGGCCGGTGTAATGTGGCTGGCGCGCTGCACCGATCCAAAGCCAGGAACCATTCCTTTTTAAAAATAAGCAAAGAAGAATAAAAAACTCAGTACTCCTCACCCTTCCCCTGAAAAAAAAATTATGAAAACACCAGAATAAAATGTATTTTTAATGACAGTTTGAGACTTACATGGTAAAAATAAGTATGTTTCAAATTTCAAATAATTTCCAGTATCATAGTTTTGGCTTGGCCCAGTCCTGGCAATCAGAGTCATTTGGGGAATGAACCCCAGATGGGTGCTCTCTCTGTCTCTGTCTCTCTGCCTCTGAAAAATGTAAATTTTAAATCATACAAAACTTAACTATTAAAATTATTGTATTTAATATATAAAATATATCCCAGGATTTTAAAGATATTACTTTGTAGTTAGGCAACATAATTTCTAGTCCTAGGCAGCTATTTGATAAGGATTTTACCTTGGGAAATTATCTAACATCAGTAAACTCAGTTTTGCATCTTTAAGTTGGAATGAGACTACCTAATACCAGGAATGTAAAGACTAAACATGTTAACTAACATTTCCTAGTACAGTGTCTTGCACTGAATCAATGGCTATTTTTTTTCTAGAAGTATATATATTCATTTCCTGGAGAGATAATACTAGAAAAAAAATTGGAAACAAATATTTAATACAGGGATAAAAGCCTCTTTTATTGAATGTTTTGTAATCTACTTCAGTAACTTTCTAACAGTAATATTCCTAACATGTATCTTCCTTTTTAGGATATTTAACTTTCATGAGATAGAAGATTTGAAACACTGATGACTGCTATGTAGCCAATCTGGGCCACTTGTGTAACATGTTTTTCTTAATTTAGTCTTTAATAAGTCTGGAGGAGGAATAGGTTTTATATCGCCCATTTACAAATAAGAAATCTAGGACTCAAAGAGTGTACTCAATTTGTATGTTTCCCCAATGAGTAAAATTGAACCGAGCCTGTGTGACCTTTTGCTAATTGCACTGTAATTTCCCAGAGTGAGAGTGAAATGAAACACTGTTGACAGAACTGAGTAAATGCGGATAAGGGCTGTATTTGGGAATGAGTGTTAAGAATACCACTATGGCCATCCAGGATGCTATTCCACCAATCCCCAGTCTGGATAGCATCATACCTTCTTCCAGATATAACATAAATGCCCTTTTTTGTTGGCCTTCAAGATTCTCTCAACCTCCACTCACTAGGACAAGATTAATCTCCCTTACGGACTATTCATCTTTTACCATTAGGCAATTATTTTAATAATTATTTATTTAGTGGTCATATCAACCACCAGATTATAAAAAAAATCAGTGATAGAAGAGAAGATAGCTATTTTGCTCAACTGAATTCCTGGTCTCTGGCATTTGCTAGGTGCTATGTAAATAATTTTTAGTTTTATACATATATATGTGTATATATATATTAAGTAAATATATGACTACACACACATGTATATATTTAACTTTATATTCTTTGTAGATGGTAGGTAACTAGATAAAAACTATCTGTGCATGACGCCTTAGAGTATTAATTTAGCTATACATAGATTCTGTGAAACAATGAAAAGAATGTGAATGATAAAGAGGATCATCTCCTACCGAATCAACAAACTTTGTGTAAACATGCTTTAAGAGCACTGAATAGATTATTTTTTCATCTTATTTATGCCATTAGTGGATATGTGTTAATCAACTTCTATTTTCTTTCCTCTCATGATTTCATTTTACAGCAGCTCAAAATCAATGGCATAATGAGATTCAATGTTATCCTCTCATTCTGATTTGCAAGAGCACAAAAACATTGTATACTTCCAAGTGTGTGGTTGAGAAGAAAAAAAATGAGTAAAAATTGAAACCTTATTATCTATCTTGGAAGTAAACTGGCATTGTCCTCCAAATATATAGTATAATTTAACAGTCATAAAGAACATAGACAAGGTACATAATACAATCTTTTTCAAAGTACTCAAACATTCACATTCAAGTTTTTGATTGTATATTAATATGCCTTGTATTTTAGCCAAATTAATTAGTGTGATACTGTAGGTGGCATAAAATTTCAATATCCATATTATTGTGGGAGAAAGGTCTTAGGTAGTTAATGCCTAAACCAATCGTTGAGTACCAGATTAATATCAAGGAAACCAGGTCAAGACAGTGGACTATGTACTTTCAGGCAAGTTTTCAACTTGGGGGTTGCATTTCTTTTCTATTAAATGAGAGGCATTGGCTTGTCAGTGATTGGTATGTGTATATTTGACAGAGATCTAGTTCAAAAGTCAAAGGCTGTTGATTTGGGGGACAAATCCAGCCAGAAAATGTGTTTTATTTAGCCTGCTTAGTATGTTAAACATTTTTTCTGAAATAGATCCTTTTTTAAAGCAGATAGTGGATCCTACAAGACTAGAATTAAGATGTTTGGTAAAAACCTAAAAGACAAGTAAGACTGAGCAAGCTCTCAGATGAGACGCTGACTGAAACAGGGCCTGAAAGCAGCCATCAAACAACTGTTTTCTTTGCTTCCTACTTTAAAAACAAACAAACAAACAAAAACTATATTGACTGCTAAACCATTTGTGTTTGTTATTTTCAGTTTTCTACCCCTATTTTAAGAAGAGGACTAAAAGGTATAGTAGAATCAAAATCAGCTGCAAGCTTATAAGATTGACATTGAAAAACTAGTCAATCTTATAAGGAAGCTCTGGTTAGGTTGATAACACATGTACCAATTGGCATGTTATCATTCTGTGTGTACCACAAATATCTTGAGACATAGGACTCCTTACCTGACTTTTATACTCTTTACAAATTTTAAATTCTCTTAACTCAGGGTCCCTAAACTATCTTACCTCCCAAAGTAAACTTGTTCTCTTCACACAAAACCTGTACTAGAAAGAGTTCTTTCACAACAACAAAGATAGGGAATCAACCTAGGTATCCATCAATGGATAACTGGATGAAGAAAATGGATTAAATCTTTACTTAATGTATGCTAAACTGATCTTCTGTATATAAAGAGAATCGAAAATGAATCTTGATGTGAATGGAAGGGGAGAGGGAGTGGGAAAGGGGAGGGTTGTGGGTGGGAGGGACGTTATGGGGGGGGAAGCCATTGTAATCCACAAGCTGTATTTTGGAAATTTATATTCATTAAATAAAAGTTAAAAAAAAGAAAATGGATTATATATATACATGATAGAATATTTTTCTACCCTGGAATTTGCAAAAAAATAATGGAATCAGAGATCATTATGTTAAATGAAATAAGCCAGACACAGAAAAATATCACATTTTCTCTTATTTGTGGATGTTAATATACATAGAGTATAAAAATTGTGTTGATGTCATATTATTTGGTATATAATTATAAATATTACCTCACTGAGTTGTACCATGTACATGACCATATAATCTTCATTTACCTCCCCCTCTAAAATTAAGAAGTATATGATCCTACTTGCAACAAAGAAACATAGTAGCATTCAAGAGCAAATGACCTTAACTCAGTCAGTAATTTGTCATATTTTCAATTTGACAAACTCAACAGTAAAACAACTAAAATTTCAAAACTTAATAGAAAAGTGTTGCTGTCTAAACAGGAAAGACTGGGACCGGCACTAGGGGACAGTAGACTTCCTATCCCCAAGTGCTGGTTGGAGTCCCCCTGCTCTGCTTCCTGTCCAGCTCCCTCATAATGTGCCTGGGAAAGCAATCAGTGATGGCCCAGGTGTTTGGGCACCTTCCACGCTTGTAGGAGACCAGGATGAATTCCTGGTTCCTGGCTTCGGCCTGGTCCAGCCCCAACTAATGTCGCCATTTAGGGAGTGAACCAGCAGATGGGAGATTCTCTCTGCTCCTCTCTCCTTCTCCATGTGTGTGTAAGTGTGTTTGTATGTGTGTCTATGTGTCTCACTCTCTATAACTCTGCTTTTCAAATGGCTAAAGTAAATTTTTAAAAAATAAATAAACATGAAAGAGTGACTCTAAAGCTGGAAATTTCAGAGCTTTTGGTGATTTATAGAGGCTTTCAAGGGGTCTCAAAATGCACCATGAAGATGAAGACTTCTTCTATCTAGAGGTAAGGTTTTCTGTGTTTCCAAAATTAAATGGAAATTGAAGGTAAAATATTTAGCTTATAAACATCCATATCATTGAGGCTGGCTTTGTTTAATAGCCAAGATTATCTAGAGAAAGTCAGTCCTCTTCATTTGCATAGACACTGTTTTGAGGAAGGATTAAATGTTGGAACTGAAAGAGACACTTTACATGTCTTCCAGCCCAAACCTCTCATTCTATAGATGAGGCAACGGCAGTTCACTGAGGTTAAGTGCTTTGCTGACAGTCACTTATTCTTGCAGAACCCAAGGTCCTGACTTCTAGCCTCGTGGTCCTTACATCATGCTACACAGCACTTAATGAATGTGAAGAAAGACGTATACAGTCTCACCATCTCTCCATTGACAGACTGGCACATTCCACAACACTGGGCGGAGAGTTCCGTGAATGTCATGTTGAAGTGTTGCTGTCTAAGAGAACAGGGCCGCCTGGAAATTATCATAGAAGATCAAAGATATCATCTTATTGTGCCTCTTCCTCCTTTTTCTGAATGAATGAATGAGAGTTTCAGATTAGTTTATTTGAATCAGAATTTACATTAAGTATGTAGGAGAATATTAAAACTTACCTTGGAAAGAAAAGAAAATGATTCTGTGTCAATTATGCTGCATTTTCCCCAGGAATTCTGTTGCTCATAGTTAATAGGAAGAAGGGGATGGTTTTATAGTTCTAGCAACAGAACAGATGTGCCTTTCAAGGTTGCTGCTTTCCTAAACTACTCAAATAAAAGCTGGAAATTCATATGAATCTCATTAAGTGTAAATATGCTTGTCTTAAATAAACTTTCAGCTGTTACCTTGAAGTTGAAGTAGACCTCTGGATTCAACTAGTTAATGAGGGTATAATTGGGGTAGCTTAGAATTTAATTTAAATTTTAAGGTTATGAAAACCTAAAGAAGTATCAGCTTCATATTTAATTGGATCCTTCAAAATGCCCATGGTGACTGCTGTCTGCTATTTGATCCATTTGCTTTGAAAATTCATTGTATTTGGAGATAGGTGCTTGCCTTTATTACTTTGTGGTGGCTTTGACTTCTATCTCTTTAATTACCTTGTTTGTTTTATTCTACTAACACGATGCTATATCATTGCTATTAGCGTTTGCAAGTTGAAGCACACATGTGTCACAAATCCTGACAATAAATAATTAAAGTATTTAAATAAACTTGTGTATATGCTACAGTTCTCTAGTGAACAAATTTGTAGAGCAAGATTTTATTTTGATCTATAATTATAGCTGCCAGTGACTAGCATGATCCTTACTGAGTCAGATTAATTTACACATTAAGCAGCCATCTGTAGAAATTTTCATAGTACCTGGTCTGCAATGCTATATATCACATGGGAATTCTGAAACTACCTCGCCACTGGGGAGCTTTTAACACCATGGTTGTAGGTTTATAGCTATGAACAAATTATTTCAGACATTTACATTTTTTTTCTACTTACTACAAAGTTGCCTAATGAACCAAGAGAAAGTGTACAGTAGTATGTATCCCTAATGATGTATCAACTGATAAACAGCATTCATTGTATTTTATTTTAAAAAATGCCTTGGGCTTCATGCTGCAAAACTTAACAAATCTCATGGAGCAGAATAGAGTTACTATCAATTCCTTTGAAAAGGATAACTATCCTTAGTAGTTGGGCTACAGTTTCATGATCTGAAATCTGTCCCTGTGCTTTCTTTAACAGAAACAAAATGATGCTCTATTATTGCTGTATTAGGCTGATCTAAGAAAGGTAAAATCATTATCATTTTAAAATCTGTATCAGAAATGTTACAGCAAGGATGAAAAATGTTTTAGGTTCTGGATTGTTAATTTCTGTAATGTTTAAATTGAAATAAATATTTATGCAAAATTGCTTGTAAGTTAGAAATGAACATTGCATATATTTTAGCAACGGTTTATTTAGGGAACATAAAATACTGGAGAGAACTAGCACATGTTTTTCATAGCCCTTCAAACAGCATTGATTTAAGGATTCTTTTTTTTAAGATGTATTTATTTATTTGAAATCTAAAGTTACAATGAGGCAGAAGCAAAGACAGAGTGAGAGAGAGAGAGAGAGAGAGAGAGAGTGAGAGAGCCTCTCAAGCCAAGAGCCAGGAGCTTCTTCCAGGTCTCCCACGTGAGTACAGGGACCCAAGGATCTGGGCCATTTTCCATTATTTTCCCAGGCCATAGCAGAGAGCTGGATAGGAACTGGAGCAGCCGGGACTGGAACCAGTGCCCATATGGGATGCCGGCACTGCAGGTAGCCCTGACTTAACTATTCTTAAAGTATACAAACTTGAGCCTCTGCGATGATCCCTGGATGCTTATAAAATTCATGATAGGGGAATAAAGTTGGATTCCTGGTTTACCCATTTCTCTTTTATCCTGAAACACTGAATATATTTAGAAGGAAGGAAAAAAAAAGAAAAAAAAAGTCAGAAGTTCGATTCGTAATGGAATCAAACACTAGTGGTATTAACTGTTTACTCAAAGAGATAAAAACAGGATATAAGATCCTAAATTTTTAACTAAAGAGTGATTTTCCCATTTACAATGAACACTATAATGCCCCTTCTTAAAAGTCATTTTCATTAAGTGAACAACTCAAAGTGCTGCCATCAAGAAGTGAAGACTGTAACATGGAAAAGCAACCAAGGAAAGAGTGTTCAAAGAAAGATACTCAGATGAAAGCAAAAACTCTCAAAGCATGTCTACACTACATAATTTGACAAGATAGACATGAGTAATAACACTTATCTGTGCTTATCCATGAATTGCTTTTACAGTGTACATCTGACACAATTGCAGATAAGAGCCAGCAAATTTACTGGTGCAGATGAACAGCATTTCCTGTGAAGTGTGGGCCACATGGACTATGGAACTGTCTTTCCTATCACCTTGCTGGCTTTCTCTTTGATCTTGAATGCTCTGCAGGAAAAACAAGGCATATGGACCTGAATTTTTAAATATTCATATTAATATTGGAGATAGGTAATGAATCCCCCCAAAATTTCCCTATTTTATATTAAACTCTAAAAGAGATTTGTGGTTTTTTAATGTTTCATTTTCTTACAGATGTTAACCAAGACTTGCAGGTCATTTGGTTGACCTTATAGATTATTGATATATACAGGGTTGTCTGTGTGGCACAGCAGTGAAGTCATCACACAGACACCCACATCCATATTGGAGTGCCCGCTTCGAATCCTGGCACCTTCATTTCTCATCCAGCTTGCTGCTAATGGACACCCTGTGAGGCAACAGAAGATACCTCAAATACGTATGTCCCTAACAGCCTCATGGGAGACCTGGATTGAGTTCCAGGCTCAATCTGGAACTCATTCTGGCCCAGCCCTAGCTACTGAGAGCATTTGAGGAGTAAACGAGCAGATGGAAGATCTGTCTCTGTCTCACTTCTCTCTCTCTCTCTCTCCACCTCCTCTCTCCCCTACTTTCTTTCAAAAATGAAAAGTAATTAATTAACTACATCATTACTATAGACAAGATACAAGAAGACTCCTGGTTCCATCAACTGTAGATATCATTCAAATGTCTTTGACATATGTCATACTCATCCTTCCTTTTCAAAACAGTGAATTTGCATAGAAATTGAATTCTTATTGTGCCTTGATTACTTGACAATTATTGCAAACTTGGTCAAATTAGTGTACTTCTAGAAATTATTAGTTTAAAAAACACCAAAGTTGGGGCTGGCATGTGGCACCGAGGGTTGAGCCCTGATTTCTGTGCTGGTATCTCATATTGTAGTGCCGATTCTAATCCTGGCTCCTCCACTTATGATCCAGCTTTCTGCTAATGCACCTGGGAAAGCAGCAGTGATAGTCCCAAGTACTGAGGCCCCTGCCACTCATGTGGGAGCCCAAGATGAGTTTCCAGGCTGCTGGCTTCAGCATGGCCCAGATATGTCTGTTGCAGCCATTTGGTGAATGAACCAGCAGATGGAAGATTTTTCTTTTTCTCTCTCTTGCTCTCTGACACTCTGCTTTTCCAATAAACAAGTAAATAAATAAAATGCCAAAGGCAAATTTATGAAGCATGAAATTAAAGCAAAGACTGTTTAAGTTGACAATCAATGAATGTCAATATTTTGTTATCTGTTTACATTGTGGAATAATCAAATCAAGCTTATTAATCCATTATTTCACATACTTACTTTTTGTGGTAAAAACTTAAAATTTAGTCTTAATAACTATAAAATTTGGAATGCATTATTACTTATTATAGCAACAAGTCTGTGTTATTCTTTCTTAACAAGATATGCTCTCAATCGTCAAGCTGAAAATGTACATTTATATAATTTATCTTCATAATCTGCTAATCAAATGAAGACACATATATGGACAATATTTCCTGTTGAATGGAAATAATATTCTGGAATAGAGAAGATCAACTGCAACAAGGCATTTGATTGCCTTCACAAAATAGAAAATGAAAACAACTACTCTCATCATGGATAGAAAGAGAATTCACTCACAGGGACAAATATTTTTTGCCAGTCTTCTCACTATATTTTTCCTAACACTGATGAAGGTGTAGGCAAAGCATAGACTGTTCAAGTGAATAGTATATTGTATTTGTGTTATTTCATTATATTGCATTTATAATATTGTATCATTACTGATATGCTAATCTTTTGGTCAGAGTACTAAAGAAAAATAATGTTCCTGACCGGTTGATATATTAATCTGGCTCTTAAAACAGACCAAGGGGGCTGGCGCTGCAGTGCAGTGGGCTAACGCCCTGGCCTGGAGCCCCGGCATCCCATATGGGCGCCAGTTCAGGACCTGGCTGCTCCACTTCCCATCCAGCTCTCTGCTATGGCCTGGGAAAGCAGTGGAAGATGGCCCAAGTCCTTGGGCCTCTGCACCCACGTGGCAGACCCGGAGGAGGCTCCTGGCTCCTGGCTTCAAATTGGCGCAGCTCTGGCTGTTGAGGTCAATTAGGGAGTGAACCATTGGATGGAGGACCTCTCTCTCTCTCTCTCTCTCTCTCGGTCAATTAGGGAGTGAACCATTGGATGGAGGACCTCTCTCTCTCTCTCTCTCTCTCTCTCTCTCGGTCAATTAGGGAGTGAACCATTGGATGGAGGACCTCTCTCTCTCTGTCTCTCTCTCTCTTTCTCTTTCTCTCTCTCTCTGTCTCTCCTCTTTCTGTGTAAATCTTTCAGATAAATAAATAAAATCTTTAAAAAAAATACAGACCAGGAAAACAAGGAATAACCACTCTATGAATTCTTTGCTTTGAAAATCTAAAGCAAACAAAATATCTTAGAAAAAATATTGAAGTTCTTTGTATTGTATAAGACCTGAAAAAGTAGAAAAAGTGCATAGAACCTACTGAATAGACACACTATCTCTTCATGAAAAGATTTTTTAATTTAAAAACTTGGAAAACACAACATGACAGGTCACAAAGTACTACTTAAGAAAGTAGCATGTAATTATGTTGACTATTTAATAAATCTCTTAATTTAGAGGAACAACAGTCCTAGGTTTCAGTCACTAAGATTTGGTTCTCCAGAAAATAATATGTTGGAAAATACGCTAAAATTTTGAATCATTTGTAGGTAGATTTAGAATTATAATATTGTATCAACCCCATTTTATTCAACATTGCTGAATTTTGAATGATTAAGCCTGACATTATTTTATCAAATTAATGTAATTACTGCATTGCACGAAAACTCAATAGATGCTCTATCTGATAAAAGTTAACAATCATTTCACAACTACATGCCTACGAATTCATTTGGTTCGAGACAGAATCAAAAGAAAGTAAGAAGATGATATAAACTAACTTACCCAGTGGAAGAGTAAATATCCAGATATGTATAGTTTCAATACAGGAAACACACCACAAATCTGTTCTCAAACCATTTATAAATTCTCAAAAACAAAAAAGCAGATTTATATTTATTCAAAATAGAGTTTAAGTAATGGCAAAGGGAAAATGACTTTGCAGTGGATAAAATAAACCTTATCAACAACAGTTTACTCTGACATTTATGAGTCTTAGTGAGGTGCACTGAGTAGGATTCAGCACAAAACACACAGCATTCTTTCCACAAAGTGTTTAATTTGAATTTAATCACAAGACAACAATTAGACAAGTACAAATTATTTTACAAACTCCTCAAGTTTCAAAACTTTAAGGGACATATTTAGAAAGACAACCACTGTTTTGGATGAAAAGTGAGTTACTGAAGATGTATGTTTAGCATGTTCCATGGTTTAAGTATGTCCTTCAAGTTCACTCATTGAAATCTAGTTCCCTAATTCACTTGTTGATTGTCTTCAGGGGTTAGGCTTTTGGGAGGTGGTAATTAGGGTAAGGTGAAAGTATAAAAGTGAGACCCTTATGACGGGATTAGTTTCTTTAAAAGAAGAAGAGAAACTTGAGCTGGTTTGCTCCTCTCGTTGTGTGATGTCTTCTGCCACGTTATGACTTAACTAGAAGGTCCTCACCACTGGCCAGCATCGGACAGTGTAAGATACTTAAATGAACTGTGGTTCGACACAGTAACAACAACAAAATAGCTATGAAGAACATTATCAGGACAAATGAGGCCATTTTATAATGAACTGCATGCTAGATACATCTTTTTTATTACTTAGAAATATTTAAGAGTTACAATCCTGTACTTACTGTGATTATGTAGAAAATACCTGCTTTTTTTGTTCTAATTTTTTAGAGCTACACGTAGAAGTAATTAGAATCATGGCTTATGCAACTAATTTAAAAATTGTTTAACAAAAATATGCATACATGTGTATAAAGATAGTTAAAATGTTAACATTTTTAGAACTTGTTGGAGAATTTATGGATGTTTATATTAAACTATTCTTTCATTTTTGCAGTTGACTCAAAAACTTTTTAAAAGAAAGGTTTTTTGAAGAAAGAACATTTTCATTAAATTTTAAATTGTGCACCAATTCGTCCATAAACTGTAGTTCTTTTTTCTCTGTCCCTCCCCCGAACTCCCACCTGAAGGATTACTGAGTATTTTTCACAGTAGGTAGAGAACTCACATACCTTGAGCAGTCTTCTATGTGAATTGTTAGTTCTATCATATTATATTGCAAGATGTAATAATTTCTAACCAATTCTTAGTATAATAATTTCATGAAATTCGAAACTGTGCTTACTATGTCTCAAAATAGAAAGCTCCAGAAAATACAGAAAAAATACATAATAGCAAATAGACGGAGAGCTTATTTGTTGTTAATAAGCAAGATGGAGTCCATAAATATTTTAAGGATATTGAGAAGCATAACATAAAACAACATTACATGAGCTTACCATCAGGAAAAAATGTAATAGATATCAAAGTATTTCTTTTTAGGCAAAAATACTAACAGCCTGTAAAGTATTAACCCAGGGTCTAACATATGAACACACCCCGGTAAGGGAGCTGTGCCTGGCATGTAGCAGATTGTCCATACATGTTTCCCAAGTGAATTAATGACTCTGAAATACGTGCAATGACTATACCTAATCGCTCTGTTATTTCTGTTTTCATTCACAGTTCACATTGATATCTGATAGTATGGGGATTATTTTTATTTCTCTGAGAAAAATAATGATAAAAGCTTTCTATTGTTCCTACCATCCACTCTATCTGGGTTCTGTTAGAAAGACTCATATACACTTTTTTTTTTTTTTTTTGACAGAGTGGACAGTGAGAGAGAGAGACAGAGAGAAAGGTCTTCCTTTGCCGTTGGTTCACCCTCCAATGGCCGCCGCGGCCAGCGCCCTGCGGCCGGTGCACCACACTAATCCGAAGTCAGGAGTCAAGTGCTTCTCCTGGTCTCCCATGGGGTGCAGGGCCCTAGCACTTGGGCCATCCTCCACTGCACTCCCTGACCACAGCAGAGAGCTGGCCTGGAAGAGGGGCAACCGGGACAGAATCCGGTGCCCCGACCGGGACTAGAACCCGGTGTGCCAGCGCCGCTAGGTGGAGGATTAGCCTATTGAGCTATGGCGCCAGTCATATACACTCTTAGTCTTAGAATTTTCAGAAACAATAATAGCATCAGCAAATTTGGTTAAAATGAAATAATTATTACTTTTCTCTCCTACCATACTGTTTTTAATCCCTGTTTACTTGAAACTTTGTGATGTTCTAATTAATAATTCATATAATATACATTGTTATGTTTGATTTGGGTATCAGATCTTTCTTTGGTTCAGAATTAACTGGGGTGCCTTGAGGAACAGGTGCTGAAAATGTTGTGACACTTTCACGGCAATACTGTGTCAAGAGTTTTCAGAATTCTTGAATGGGCAAAGTAATTAGATATATATAAATGGGAGTAGGTCTCATCAGACACTCTTACTTGTTAAATGCAGTTTCTGAAAATCCAAAGGAGTAATGCGATATCACAGGCTACTGGATTTCAAGCTCCCTGGATAGGGAATTCTAACTGAATTCTCTCTCTAAGCTGATATTTTGAGTCCTGTTGGACAATTAGGAAAGGGTATCTTCTCCAGGGACAACAAGTTTTCAAGATGATAGCTACTGCTTCAGGCATCTTTGATTAGGCTTAAATTAGCAACATTTAAAATAAAAATCTTTCCTGTTGATCACCATCCCTCTTCCAGGGAGCCGTAAAATAATCTTAGAACTCTTAAGCTAAAAGATGCTAATTATGTAGTCTATTTTCTTACCTTTCAGTCAAGGATGTTGATACACTAGCAAGTAAAACGATTGGTCTAGGACTAGCTAATGGCAAATCAGGCTGACCTAATATAGACATTTGATACTCTGGTTCAGTTACTTTCTACTACATAAAACTGGCTTTGAGCAATGCCTTCATTCTTTGAGGATCAAAATAATCCTTGTTTGCCAGTGATATATATTTTTAAATTATTGAATTGTATAAGCCTATGAAAATGTCTTCCAATGTTCTCCAATGTTCTCTAGTAATTTGATGGTATTGAGTTATAGATTTAGGTCTTTGATCCATTTTGAATGGATTTTTCTGTAAGGTTTAAGGTATGGGTCTAGTTTCATACTTCTGCATGTGCAGATCTGTAGAGGTGTGGTTTGATTTCTGGAGGTTTTTTTATATTTTTAAAATTTTATTTAAAGTAGACAACTTTTATGTACTTCCTATATACAGGTTCAGGAACATAGTGATTCATTCCACCATTCTCTCCCACCCACCCACCCACACTCACACCCTTCTTCCTCCTCCCTCTCCTATTCCCCTTCTTACTTTTTCACAAAGATATTTTCAGTTAACTTCATACTCATAAGATTAACCCTATACTGTTCTGTATATACTATACTATGTACTTAGTACAGAGTTCAATGAATAGTATAAGAAAATACTGTTCAACAACAGTTGAGACAGAGCTATTAAAATTATTGAACCTCAAAATGTCCATTTCACTCCAATAGATTACCTTTTAGGTTCTCTGTTAGTTACTACAGATCAGGGAAAACATTGTATTTGTCTTCTGGGGTCTGGCAAACTACTATAAGTATAATGGTTTGCAGTTGCATCCATTTTATTGCAAAAGGCTGTATTTTATTTTTTTTTTACCAGTGTGTAGTATTCTGTAGTGTATATATACTATAATTTCCTTATCCAGTCTTCAGATGATGGACATTTGGGTTGATTACATATCTTAGCTATTGTGAATTAGGATGCAATAAACATGGAGGTACACATCACTCTTTTTTTTTTTTTTCGAGTTTCTATTCTGTTCCATTGGTCTATATGTCTATTTTTGTGCCACTACAAGGCTGTTTTGATTATAACTTCCCTGTAGTATGTCTTGAAATCTGGTAATCTGATATTGTGGTGCTTCTGGCTTTGTTTTTGTTGTATAAGATTACTTTAGCTATTCAGGGTCTCTTGTGCTTCCATATGAATTTTACCATCATTTTTTCTGAATCTGAGAAGAATGTCATTGGTATTTTTTTAAATTTTTATTTAATGAATATAAATTTCCAAAGTACAGCTTATGGATTACAATGGCTTCCCCCCCATAACGTCCCTCCCACCCGCAACCCTCCCCTTTCCCACTGCCTCTCCCCTTCCATTCACATCAAGATTCATTTTCATTTCTCTTTATATACAGAAGATCAGTTTAGCATACATTAAGTAAAGATTTCAACAGTTTGCTACCACACAGAAACATAAAGTGAAAAATACTCTTTGAGTACTAGTTATAGCATTAAATCTCAATGTACAGCACACTAAGGACAGAGCTCCTACATGAGGAGTAAGTGCACAGTGACTCCTGTTGTTGACTTAACAAATTGACACTCTTGTTTATGGCCTCAGTAATCACCCTAGGCTCTTGTCATGAGCTGCCAAGGCTATGGAAGCCCCCTGAGTTCACCGACTCTGATCATATTTAGATAAGGCCATGGTCAAAGTGGAAGTTCTCTCCTCCCTTCAGAGAAAGGTACCTCCTTCTTTGATGACCCATTCTTTCCACTGGGATCTCACTCGTGGAGATCTTTCATTTAGTTTTTTTGTTGTTGTTGTTTTGTTTTTTGTTTTTTGTTTTTTGTTTTTTGTTTTTTTTTTCCCCAGAGTGTCTTGGCTTTCCATGCCTGAAATACTCTCATGGGCTTTTCTCATAATGAATCTATAAATTGCTTTCAGTGGTATGGGCATTTTGATGATATTTATTCTTCCAATCCATGAACACGGAAGATTTTTTCATTTTTTTTAATGTCTTTTTCTATTTTTTTCTTCAATGTGTTGTAAATTTCATTGCAGAGATGTTTGACATCCTTGGTTAAATCTATTTAAGGTATTTAATTCTTTTTGTAGCTATTGTGAATGGAATTGATCTCAATAGTTCTTTCTCAGCATGGCATTGTCTGTGTATACAAAGGCTATTGATTTTTGTGTGTTAATTTTATTTCTTTCCACTTTACCAAACTGTTTGATGAGTTCCAGTAGTCTCATAATGGAGCCTTTTGGTTCCCCTATACATAGAATCATGCTATCTGCAAATAGGGGTAGTTTGACTTCCTTCTTTCCAGTTTGTATCACTTTGATTTTTCTTACCTAATGGATCTATGCTGTAGTATAGCGGTAAAGCCTCCTCCTGCAGTATCGGCATCTCTTATGGGTGCTGATTTGAATCTGAGCTACACCGCTTCTGATCCAGATCCCTACTAGTGGCCTGGAAAAGCATCAGAGGATGGCCAAAGTGCTTGTGCCCCTGCACCCACATGGGAGACCTAAGAAAGTCTCCTGGCTCCTGGCCTAGAACTGCGCAGCTATGGCCCTTGCAGCTATGTGGGGAGTGAACCAGCAGATGGAAAGTCTCTCAGTCTCTGTCTGTCCCTCTATCTCTGTGACTCTGCCTTTCAAATAAAATAAATAAATCTTTTAAAAAATTAATTATTGGGAACCTGTTAAATGCCAGACAGAGTTCTAAGCATTTTTGAAAACTTTATTGGACTAAGTAGCAGCAAGAAAGAAAGACAATCACATACTGGAAAGTTAAATTAAGTACTATGTTAGAGGATAGCATGCTTTTGGAGGAACAATAGTAAAGTGGGATATTGTGGATTATGAGTGCTAGGTAGAGAAATGTTTGCAATTTTAAATATGGTAGTCAGGAAAGTCCTTAATGAGAAGATGGCATTTGAGCCAGGATTTAAGAGCAGTGAAGGAATTAACCCTGCATCCATGGGGCTAGGGCCTTAAGCTAGATACATAGCTGTTATGTATGAGGATCAGCTATGAAACCAGTGAGACTGGAATAAGAAAAGCAAGGGAAGAGTAGTGAGGGACAAGGCCAGGCACGTGATAGGACCTTGGTTGTTATTGATTATAAGTACTTTGTCTTTCTCTGAGAAATTTGGAGAATCATTTCAGAAACTGAGCAGAGAAGTGACATGACTTGATTTGCTTTCAAGAGGATGGCTCTGGCTGCTGTGTTGTGATTATATTACAGAAGGCAAAGATAATACCAAGATCAGTTTTTAAGAGTTTGTAACAGAAATCCAGAAATTCATTTTTTGTTTGGTCTGTGAAAATAATCTTCAGGAAGTCATAGTCTTTATGCCATTCAGTCCATCCATCAACCTGACATCAGTTGTTTTCTGAAACACAGGTTCGATCATGTGACTTGCTTTTTCAAAATTTCAGTGGTTGCCTGTTGCCTAAAGAAGTATGTCCAACCTCTCCATACAAATGTCTCCCAAAACCTGACCCCAATCTATTTTTCCAGATTAATCTCCAATGCCTTTCTCCCCGCCTGACGTCCGTGCGTTGGTTGTAAAAAGGTCAGCTGCTATTTTCTGAGCATGCCATGTTCCACCATGCCTCTGTGCCTTTGTGCTTGTCACTCCTGCTGGGGAGAAAATGGATTTCTTTTTTCTGCCTGGTGAACTTTAAATTTTCTTATTGAGATTCAGTTCAATCATGATCACTTCTGTGAAGACGTCTTTGGCTCTCTATTTCAGGACTAATCCTTCCAACACTACATTCGCTGTTCTTTGTATATGTCCACCACAGATCAGTCACTACATCAAAGTTACCTTTTCTTGCATCTGTCTCCTGGATAAACTATGAGTCTTGTGAGAGTAAGGAACTGGATCCAGGTGTTTTAATCATGTCTGTCTTGAGTTATAACTCATCACAAATTGGATATTGAAGAATTGGTATGTAATAAATAAATGAGATACATGAACCAATGGAATAGAATAAAGATCCTAGGAATAAATTCACACATTTATGAGAAGTTGATCTTCATTAAAGTTGCCAATAGTATCTTCCATAACTTGAGAATATAGAGAAAAGAAAATTCTTGTGCAGTATTGTTAAAAATGTAAATTAATACAACTATTATGGAGAATATTATGGAGGTTCCTAACAATATTAAGACCTTCCCTATGATTCAGTACTCCAACTTATGATTAGATACACAAAGGAGATGAGATCAGTATATTAAAGAGATACCTGTACTATCCAAGATATAGATCTGCTTAAGTGTCCATCATCAGATCAATGGATAATATAATTTTGATTGGTATACATGAGGACACATGAAAATTTCATGAAAAATGAAATTAAAATATAAATTTACTTTGGTGCCAAAACATTTTGAAATTCATACATAGTTACATGGGATTTCTTTCTTCTTAAATTTGCAATTATTTAGTTTCACTTGTATAATTGAAATACAGAGAGAAGAGATTTTCTACCCACTGGTTCACTTCTCAAATGCCCCAAATAGCTTTGGCTGGGCCAGGCTGAAGCCTAGAGTCCAGAATTCAATCTGAATCTCCCACACAGGCTGCAGGAACCCAAGTACTTGAGCCAACTTCTACTGCTTTCCAGGATGCATGTAAGTAGGAAGCTTGATCAGAATTGGAGGAGCTGGGATTCACATTAGGCACTCCGATAAGGGATGTGGGTCTCTCCAGCAGAGTCCCAACCACTGATCCATATGCTTGTGCCTGTTCCATAGTTTTGTTTTTCATTCTTTACCTTTTCCCTGAATCTTGTAAGGATCCCTTCCTTGTATGTGTATATGTTTATGTGTATGTTCTGTGGTTGCATCCACACATACATCAAACACGCACAATGGAATGTTGTGCAGTCTTCAAAATGAAGGATGTTCAGATATTTTTGACAACATGGATGAGCTTAGAAATTATCCAGGCACAAAATGAAAAGTACTGTATGAATTAATTTCTGTGTGGAACTTTAAAAAAGTTGAACCCATGGAATCATAGACTAGAACAATGATTAGAAAACGGGGCAAATAGAGAGATGTTTGCAAAAGTATATGCTATGCTTATGATGCAGGATGAATAAGTTCTGAAGATCTGATATACAGCGTGGTGCCTATAGTTAATAACACTGGATTGTACCCTTGAAATTTGCTAAAACACTGGCTCCCATTTGTTTCTTCTTCAATGAAGGCAGTCAGACCAAAAATACAGCAAATAATGTATAATTCCATTTATGTTAAATTTTAGAACATGTAAATGAAGCTACAATAGCCAGAAGTAATTCAGTATTTCCTGTGGGCAAGGAGAAGGAAGTGATGGATTACTATGAATCAAGAGGAAACTTTTGGAGGAGATCGAAATGTCATTACCTTGATTTTGTTTGTAGATTCATGGTGCTCACTATGTCAAAATTCTATAATTCTAAATTCTATATTTTAAATATGTATGGCTTACTGTTAGTCGATTATACATCAAGAAAACAGTGTAATTATTTTAAAGTAGTAAAATAATAAAATTGAAGAAGAGAAATATGTTCAAATAATCATTAGTGTGATTGCTTCAGGGAATGAGCAGGTACTGGATCTAGAATCATAGCGAGCGTGCTAAAATCTAAGATCACCTTATTTCATTTTCTTGAGAATAAAGCCCAAAGTCTTTACAAAGGCCTGCAAAATCTAACATGACTTGAGCCCTCCTGTTATTTTTTCCCCTCGTCTCCCATGTTTTTATCCATTACTGGGCACTTCTACTCTAGAAACACCATCTCCCCCTGGTCTCAGAACACTCCCGCTTCAGGAGCTGTTCAGAGGCTCTGTGCTTTATCTGAGACATCCCTTCCACTGTGACACGGCTTGTTCCCTCACCTCATGGGCCCACCATGACTCTTCCCTGTATATTTAAAATTGAAAAACTGCTCTGACTCTGGCATTCCCAATCTCCTTCATCAGTTTCTCCCTGATAGAATTTTTGTTCTTCAAGAATATGTATAATTTATGTGTTTATTATGCTTATTGCTTATTTTCTGTCTCCTCATACTAGAAAAAAATTTCAAGAAGGACAGTATTTTTGAGTGATTTTTTCAGCAATGTAGTCTTAGCATCCAGAACCATACCCATGCTTTATAATTATTAAATGAAGAGCTTTCATATGCATGTATATATTTCATACAAGTTATATGGACAGATACCTCATATACATATATTTTATTAGTCAGATTTCCATTACTTTAAGTAAAATACGCAATACAAGCAACCTAGCAAGGAAAACAGTTTATTCCGGCTCACGGTTTGGAGGTTTACAGTCCAAAATCAGGCAACCCTGTTATTCTGATTTCTGATGCAAGCGGAAGCTGGCGGTGGCAAAGCATGTGTGAAGGTGAGCACATGGTGCGCCATGGGGCAGAGAGACAACTGAAATAGGACTTGGCTCATAAATCCAACCTTCTTGGGGACCTATGTCTTCAAAGGGCATACCCCAGTGACCTAAAGACCCTTCACTGGGCCCACCTCAGAGACACCTATTGGATGAAACCTCCACCCACAAGCCATTAATCATTAACATTAATCCATTAACCACTAATATAAGACTTTGGAGTCCAAGTTCCTAACAAATGAGTCTTTGAGCACACTCAAAATATCACCCAAACCATAACACATATATTATGTATGTAATGTTTTTTATAATGATAGAGAAAATATTATACAGAATTCAAAATCAATCATTCTGGGTAGTCTGCCTACATCAGTTATTAATTTTTCTTTGTAAAGTGCTAATAATAAAATTATAGCATATTTGAAGACTAGACTATAAATTATTGAAAATGACAGATTTTTATATTTTTTGACTCTTAAATTGCATTGTACAAAAGTAAAATCCTAAAATCATATTTAAAGAAATGTTGAACTCCCAACTAGATCTTGCCAGCATGAAAGTCTGGTGAGTTTTCATTTTTATTGATCTGATATACAGTCATATGCCATATTATAGCATTTCTGTAAATGGCATACCACATGTATGACAGTGGTCCTTTAAAATTATAGCTGAAAATTTTCTTTTCTTTTTTTATATATACACACACAAGTATTTTTTTCTTTATTTTTATGGATGTATAATTCAGAAGCCTATTATTAACCCATTTTAAAGTACACAATTCAGTGGCTTTTAGTATATTCACAGAATTGTAAAATCATCACCATTACATAACTTTAGAACATTTCATCATATTAAAAAAAAAAAAGAAAAACTTTCTTATGAGCATTCTCCATCCTCTCCTTCTCCAAAGAGCCTTATAAAACCACCAATCTCTATGGATTTACCTATTCTGAACATTTCATATAAATGACATCATACAATCTATGGTCTTTGTGTTTGGCTTCTTTCACTTAGAATGACTTCAAGTGTAATCAATGTTTTCACATGTATCAGTACTTCAATGTATTTTACTACCAAGTGATATTCCGTTTTCTAATGACATCACAGTTGTTGTAATAGCGTAATACGTTGCCCACATGTTTGGGTGATGCTGGTGCGAGTAATTCTACTGTATTGCTGATCATATAAAATCTTAGCAATATAATTAGTTATATATGCAATATTTGATAATAAATGGCTTTGCTACTGGTTTTTCCATTTGCTATATGATATTTTATCATTGTTATGGTGTTTCTTCTACTTATAAAAATATTGCTGTAAAGCAGTCTGTCATGTTTCCCCAGTGGCAACACCTCACAAGTTTTATGCTTACTGTGTCTCTTGCTTGCATTAACAGGTCACGATGAGTGGCTGACCTACATCAGCTAAGTTTGCATGAGTACACTCTATCATGTTCTCATAATAGCACATTTCTCAGAGCATAGATCTATCATTAAGTGACACATGAATGTATTATTTAGTATACATTCTATTATCCTTCTAAAATATATGACAAATAAGAAACAGGTGTCAAAGAAATCATTTTGCTTTTTGAACTTGAATTTTTTTTTGTTAATTTGATAAAGTTTTTTAAAATGAAAATTTTGTGAAAATAGATTTTTTCTTTTCATCCATTTAAAATGACTAAACAAATATTTATCTCCAATTTAAATTAAACATGAAAGACTTCTGTGACATATATAGGAGAAAATTATTACCAGACCATAATTGTAACAAGAAGAAAGGGGAGGATTGATTTCAAAGTCAAACCAGTTTCCAGGAAGGTGATTATTCTGAAAATTTATCAAGTCCCAATTTACTTGAGTGAACATAACTACAGATATGCACATTTCCATGTGAGGTCTAATGCATGAATATATAACTTTAAAAGTATGAGTCACTTCATAGCCACAGCAGCAGGGGGTTTACTGGACAGGCTACAGGCAGAGAATTTATGAAAAATGAACCAAGAAAATCTGGTTCCACTATGGGTAAATTGGGAAGACAAGTTGAAAAATCTAAATTCAAACAACCAATAAACCAGATGGCTTAGAGGGAAATTTAATTGTTATACATAAAATTTAATTTGAAACAGGCATCATCAAGGTAAGCCACTCTTCAAAATGCACATATTGTAGCAGGCAAACCTGAGTGATTGGAAATCTTAGAATATGTGTGCTTTTCAGATGGAAAAATCACTTTGCTCAGGGGCCTGCCCATTAACTTAAAGGACAAACAAAAAGAAAAAATATAAAAAAATACAAAATATCCTTATTTTTCAGAAAGAAAATACAGAAAGAAAAGAGAACTTTATTCTATTATTCTATCCATTTTTTTTTTCACAGCCAGATTTCCTGTTATCTCATATTCATGTGTAATTTCAATTCACAATAATGACAGGTTAGGGACTATGTAAGAAATTATCATAAAAGGGAAAATAAAGGGATATTCAGATGAATAATGAAAACCTTATTTTTTAAGTGTAATGTTGATTAAATGTGAAAATGAAGAAATTAACAGAGCTGCAAAATTTGACTTTGTGAATGTTTAGGTCTCTTGAGAGAGTTGATCTCATAACATGCTCATGTAACAATGAAATGCAGAAAGAACATAATCTCACTTTCAAAAGATGTGTTTATGGGTTGCATCCCAGGGATATTTGCAGAAGATCAGCAAATGAGATTCAGTTTGATTTTTAGCTTCAAATAGCTGGTGTCTGGTGGAGGGACACATCAGTGAAAAGTCGGCTGAAGAATGCTCACATGGCTGGTCAGCAGGCACACTCCACATCTACCAGCTGTGTGGTCCCACCTTATAATGCAAACATGATTCGATCATAAGATTCTGCCTAGCAGCCCAATCAAATCCAAGCATTCCTCAAGGCCCCATATTCAGACACCATAAATGGACTAAGCCTCTAAACCTAATTCATGAACTATTAGTCCATTAACCATTAACATAAGATTTTGGGGTTTGAATGTCTGCGTGATTTGGGGGAGCCAAACCCTATTCAATTCTTAGCACCATCCAAAGACAATCCTTATAATTTTTTAGAAGAATCATCATTTTTGAGAAGCTCCTACAAAGGTACATCTCCTGAATAAACAGCCTCAGTCTTCGCTTCTGCATTTCTTCAAATTCTCCCCCCCAAAAAACCCTCATCTAAGTTTTCCCAGGTCCATTTCTTGAGAACAACCTTGTATAAATTTGTAATACAGTTTCTGGGCTAGAGTATACTCCTTATAACAGTAATGCCACTCATTTTCTGATGTGAAGCTAATAAAATTACCTCTAATGTTGATTTGAATCCTTGTTCAAAAATTTCTTTCCATTTTTCCTCCTTCTTGCACAAATATTTCTCAAGTACTTATTAGATGTTATACACTGTTCTTAACATTATGGGGCTTAGTAAATGAATTAAATGGCATCCATTCATTTTCAAAAGAGTTTAAAGAAATACAGGAGAAGCTTGCTCTGTGGTGTAGTGGGTAAAGCTACCAGCAGTAAAAGCATCCCATGTAAGAGCCGGTTCGAGTCCCGGCTGCTCCATTTCTGATCCAGCTCTCTGCTGTGGCTTAGGAAAACAATAGAAGATGGCCCAAGCCCTTGGGCCCCTGCACCTGCCTGTAAGACCTGGAGGAAGTTCCTGCTCCTAGCTTCAGAACTTCATTGCAGCTCCAGCCATTGTGGCCAATTGGGGAGCGAACCAGCAGATGAAAGACCTCTCTCTCTCTCTCTCTCTCTGTCTCTCCTTCTCTCTCTATGTAACTCTGGCTTTCAAATAATAAATAAATCTTAAAAAAAGAAATACATGAAGTTCATAAACACATGAATATAATTCTCAAAATGTGCATGATCCAAAACCATTTATATATATACTGTCTTGAGTACTGAATTCAGGATGAGGTCTCAGAGATGATGAAAATAATAGAAAATACATTTTTAAAAAGAACATTATTAGAAAGAAGTATTTTATGTGTGGTATTCGGTATCGGTTAGCCAGAAGAAGTCTACTTAGAGCCTTAGGCACTTGGAAATATTTGCATTGTCTTTGTAGGAGCTGCCTCAGGTAATTGCCAAGCAAGGAGGATACCAGTAGCTATCTCAGTTTTTAATAAAGCATGGAGACAAAAGCCCCATATTCATCTCTTCAGTATGCTTTCTAAGGAATTAGGGACAGTTTTGTTCAGTAGAAGAAGTGAGAGAGGCAATTCTGATGACTGCAGTTCTTTTGCAAAATAAGCTAAGATCATTTTTTCTTAGAAACAAGCATAAGATATTTAATATATAAGCCAGATTTTTCCTTTTTATAAATGATGAAAAACATTAGGGATTTCTGACTCCATCAATTATTCTTAGAAATTTAAAGTACATAGACAATAATGAATTTTCAATAACACCTGTGTTCCAGGAATCCATAATTTAATTTGCTACCATTGTGTCAAATTTGCTTCAACTTTGTAGTTTTTATGAAAAATATTGGTAAGTGCATTTGACTTATTTTCCTAGTCATTTTTTGTAATTTTCCCTCTCTTCCATGTTTTCATTGATGCACATATATCTTCTTGTATATCTATAAGTAATGTCTATCATATTGCTTATTGTATATGTCTTATTAATAGTGTCATATGATAAATTCTAAGTACATATGATAAATTCTAAGTACAAAGTTGTTATTTATTTATGTTGTTTATACTTATATAACATGAACATATGTACATACATATAAACAGTAATCCATTATCTATAAAATTTTTTAAAGCTTTAATTTTTTCACTGTATGATTTTATTGTTTTAATCAAGTTCCCTATTAATAGAATAATTAATTACAAGACTAGGCATATCTTCCAACTCATATTCCTTACAACTAGCAGTAGAAATTTTGTGTCATAGAGCATACACATATTCAAATTATTATTTTCCACAAAATCATTTCTCAGGATAATTGTATCAATTATAGTCCCAACAACTTCTCTTCTTTACCTTCTCTGATCATTCCATCTTCCTTTGCTTTTTATCCTTTCATAGTTTCTCTACCACGCCAGTTTCTTAGTTCTAAATAGTTCCTTCTACGAAATAAATGACCCCATAATCTTACTGTTCCATATCTGATCCCCACATTCATCTTAGCTACATGTTATGCTAGAATTTCTATACTTCTAGAACATGGCAATTAAATAAGAATAGAAATTTCCTGATCTATTATTATTATTTTTTCAGGTTTATTTATTTGAAAGGCAGAAATACAAAGAGACAGAAAGAGGGAGAGAGAGAGAGGGAGAGAAAGGGAAAGAAAGAGATCTTCCATCAGCTAGTTCACTCCCCCAAGTGGCCACAATAGCCAGGGCTGGGCCAGATTGAAGCCAGAAACCAGGAGCTTCTTCTAGGACTCCCACGAGGATGCTAGGGCCCAAGGTCTTGGGTCATCTTCTGTTGTTTTCCCAGGCACATTAGCAGGGAGTTGAACTGGAAGTGGAGCAGCTGGAACTCCAACTAGTGCCCATAGGGGATGCTGACAATGTAAGTGGCAGCTTAACCTTCTACACCACAGCATCAGCCCTGTCACTAAACAAGTATGATAAAATCAGTATTAGTGCACCAATCTTTGTTTCAGTTGAGTTTAGAATGAATAAAAATGCTAGACATGAACTTGTAACTCAGACTTATGTATGTAAAGCTGTTCTCCACACTCCCAATTAAAAAAAAAAAAAATGTCACCCTGACCCTCCTGTCAAATTTGCAGGCAAAACAGAGAAAAAGAAGACAGAACACTTTGACTCTTAAGTAGTTATCATCCAATGAGTATATATTTCAAGAAACAGAAATGAAGTAGGCAGGTATACAGGTTAAAATCAATTAGGTTTGTGAGCTAGAAGACCACGCCTTTGCCACGCCCCTGTGTGACCTCATGCCCTACCTGATACCTTCACCACACTCCTGTGTGACCTCATGCCCCTACCTGGCCACACCTGGATGCCCACCAGCCAATCAGGCTAATTAACCACACCCATTTGAAAGTGGGTTAAAAGCCTGGGACACAGTGTGTCTGCCCTTTTTTCCTTCTCTTCTTCCCTGGCCCCTTGCCGGGAAGGGGCTGGCTGTAGCCCTGCGCCCCCAGAGCACATGTCCTTCGGGCCAGCTTTCCTAGGCTTCCTGGCCTAGATGCTCCTCCATGTGGCTGGCTCTTGGTGCTCGGTATGAACCCAGATTTACCTTTCTCTCTTTTAGATAAAGCTCTCACTCTCCTATGCATCTTTCGCACTAAATAAAAGCCTAAAATGTACCATGCTGCCTCGTTTAAAGATGCCAGTATTTAGAATTCTTCTCTAAATATTAGGCAAGAACCCTCTTGGGCTTATTAATATTGGGGATTTATTAATAAGCATATGGTTATATCATATGGCACCCCAAATTCTGGTAACATATGTGGCACCCCAGATGGCACTTCTGGGGAACTTTAAGGGGCCACATTTTCATATGTATTTTAGGGGGTCATATCCGATATCAGAAATATTCTTTCATTGTAAATGAACAAAGTTCATTGTAACAACCATATTTGGAGTAGATAGGTTCTGAATTGCCATCAACATTAAAAATCCAGAACCCAGAGAATGCAAACCTGATAAGCCTGAATACCATCTTGTGCTGTTTATTTCTTTCACTTGTGACGCCACTAAGAAGTTATCCTGTTATTCCTGAACTATACAAACTAGTTGGAGGTATTGCTACAGAACCTCCAAACCAGGTCTACTCACCTAATGTGTGGAAAGTCAATCATTGAAATTGGAGGTGAAGCCGTCGCCGCAGCTCCCTAGGCTAAATGCTCCACCTGCGGTGCCGGCACACCGGGTTCTAGTCCCGGTTGGGGCACCAGATTCTGTCCTGGTTGCCCCTCTTCCAGGCCAGCTCTCTGCTGTGGCCCAGGAGTTCAGTGGAGGATGGCCCAAGTCCTTGGGCCCTGCACCCCATGGGAGACCAGGAGAAGCACCTGGCTCCTGCCTTTGGATCAGCGCGGTGCGCCGGCCACAGCGGCCATTGGAGGATCACAGCGGCCATTGGAGGGTGAACCAACGGTAAAGGAAGACCTTTCTGTCTCTCTCTCTCATTGTCCACTCTGCCTGTCAAAAGAAAGAAAGAAAGAAAGAAAGAAAGAAAGAAAGAAAGAAAGAGAGAGAGAGAGAAAGAAAGAAAGAAATTGGAGGTGAGTGAAGTAGGCAGGCATACAGGCTAAAATTGATTAGGTTTGTGTGCTGGAAGACCATGCCTTCGCCACGCCTCTGTGTGACCTCATGCCCCTACCTGGCCACAGCTGGGTGCCAACCAGCCAATCAGGTTAATTAACCACTCCCCTTTGGAAGTGGGTTAAAAGCCTGGGACACAGTGTGTCCGGGCTTCTCTTCTTCCCTGGCCTCTTTCCAGGAGGGGCTTGCTGTAGCCCTGTGCCTCCAGGACGCATGGCCTTCGGGCCAGCTTTCCTAGGTTTCCTGGCCTAGATGCTCCTCCATGTGGCTGGTTCCTGGTGCTCGGTATGAACCCATATTTACCTTACTCTCAGCCTCTGCGTTATTGCCGGTGATAAGCAGTGCATAGCGGCTCAAGGTGCTTGCTGCACGTGGCTTTTGCCTGCTCCCTGCTTGGTATGGACGCTACCCAAGTTGCCAGACTTTCCCCCTTCTCCTACCTGAACTAAACCCTCACTTTCCTAGATACCTCTCGCACTAAATAAAAGCCTAAAACGTACCGTGCTGCCTCATTTATCTGTGCCGGTATTTAGAATTCTCTAAATATTAGACAAGAACCCTCTTGGGCTTATTAATATTTGGGATTTAGTAATAAGCCCATGGTGAAATCGTATGGCACCCCAAATTCTGGTAGCACATGTGGCACCCCAGATAGCACTTCTGGGGAACTTTAAAGGACCACATTTCAGTGTAGAATTTAGCGGATCATCTCCGATTGCAGTGAAGAGGGCCCAGGTGCAGAATAAGTAGGTATTTTTTGCAAAGCACAGAGTAAATGTCCAAGTTCCTGGATGGTCAGTGGCATTCTTTTCTTTTCTTACTTGAAAGGCAGACTCACAGAGAAGGAAAGGCAGAATCAGAGAGAGGGAGAGAGAGAGAGAGAGAGAGAGAATCTTCCATCTGCTGGTTCATTCCCCAAATGGCCGCAATAGTCAGGGCTGAGCCTAGGCCAAATCCAGGAGACAGGGGCTTCATCCAATGTGGGTGGGTGCACTCCGATGTGGGTGCAGGGGCCCAAGGACTTCGGCCATCTTCCACTGCTTTCCCAGGCCTATTAGCAGGAAGCTGGATAGGAAGTGGAGCAGCTAGGACCCAAACAGGTGCTCGTATGTGATGCCAGTGCTGCTGGTGGTTGCTTTACCCACTGTGCCACAGCCCTGGCCCCTCAGTGGTGCTCCTCCTTTGATTAGTCAGTAATGTTGTGGGAATTTATGATGGCCATGTGGGCTTCAATTGCTCTGGGGGTTTACAAATAAATAGTAACCTTCTGCCCCAGGCCCGGACTTTCCCTGCCTACATCTAAAAGAAACTACTCTGGACAATACTGGCCCATCAAGTATTATCAATTGGAGAATTAAAAGACTCCTTGAGTCTGTTGACTAGAACTTTGTTGGGTCAGTCATATTACTTTCTCAATTTAGTGAATTCCTTTTGGTAAAGGACAGCCAAGGACACCTTGGCCTTGGGAGACAGACAAGAGGCTCACTTCTGCCTTTACATTGTAGAGGATAAGTCTCACTGGCATTTACAGTGGCCCCAGGCCACAATTCTTGATTCTATCACTTCTCATTTACAAGGTCAATAGGGCTGTTCCAGACAGAGGGAGCATTCTCACAGAATTTGTATTAGTTTTGTAAAAGACATGAGGAAAAATATTAGATGGAGGCCAAAAAGGAAGTGTGAGGTTTTGAATGAAAGCACCATGCAGGCATTGTCAATAAACAGAGACAACGAGAAATAGCAGGCGCCATGTAATAGTTTTGGTTAAGACAGTAGAGCTAGAGGGAATAGATTTCATAGGGAGCAATCACCACAGGGGGTGGATTTGTCTCCACGAAAGGAAGTTGTGAAGTTGGGAGAAAGGTGTGTTCTACAGTCTCCAGAAGTTTGATGGTGTGGCTCTGCTGTGTCAGATGCAAATGAGGACCTCAGCGGTGATGCACAGAGAAAGAGAGCAAGTAACAGACAGAATAGAAATGAAACAACTAAAAACAAAGTCACAAAAATGTGTTCAAATAAGAGTAGAGAATCACAATAAATCTGGAAGAAACCAAGATAAAAGAAAACCAAAAAGCAATGGGCTAGAGCAGTTCTAGATGTGTGCTATAGGACATGGGGTCTAGAATCTGACTTGCTGAAGGTAACTGGCAGGCAAGCTAAATCTTTGCAAAAGACTTGAGATGCATGGACAACTGGAACCTGAAATTTGGGTTGGCACTAAAATGAGGACTTTAAAAAGCTTCCTCTGACTCCATTCTCTAGATTGCACAAACATCTGTTGTCACTTTCAACAACAGAAGAATAATTAGAAAATCTGTATTGTAGCATAAGAAAGCAATAAGATTAAAATATTTAAAGCACATGTTACACATAATTTGAGTAAACTGAATCTGCATCAAATTAGATATTTCTACTTAAAATAATTGTGTATTTTATTTAATAACTTACTGCAGAGAACATAAATTATGTCAAATGCAGAGTTTAAAATAGTGTTCATTAGTGGAATAGAAAAAATTTCCTCTAAAGATGTTCATAACCACTTTTCTGGAAACCAAATGTCCATCTGATTAGAATAACTTGAAGCCTGAAGTAGAAATTTTTCAGTATCACAGTTCTACTTTTAAGTGTCAAGTACTGTATTGAGTGCTAGAAATTAAATCTATTTTTTAATCCACAAAGTAAATAAAAGAAACATTATTATCAGTTGTAGCACTCAACACAGTACTTATTATGCCCATTAGACAAATAAGGGAACTTAAAAGCTTTTTGCCTGAAATATTTTGATAGCTTATCCAAAGCCATTTTCAAATCACCCCTAACCTTTGTCCATTGCATTCTGCAAGCCATTTTCTATTTCATATTTCTAAAACATATTTCTGATCTTATCACTGTCATTATTTCTTATGGAAAATTTTAAATCTCCTAACAGTCAAGTTAAAACAGATAGCTTTTAAAAATTGCCACCTTGCCGGCTCCGCGGCTCATTAGGCTAATCCTCCGCCTTGCGGCACCAGCACATCAGGTTCTAGTCCCGGTCGGGGTGCTGGATTCTGTCCCGGTTGCCCCTCTTCCAGGCCAGCCCTCTGCTGTGGCCCAGGAAGGCAGTGGAGGATGGCCCAGGTGCTTGGGCCCTGCACCCCATGGGAGACCAGGATAAGTACCTGGCTCCTGCCTTCGGATCAGCGCGGTGCACCGGCTGCGGCGGCCATTGGAGAGTGAACCAACGGCAAAAGGAAGACCTTTCTCTGTCTCTCTCTCACTGTCCACTCTGCCTGTCAAAAAAAAAAAAAAAATTGCCACCTGTTTCTTCCCTTTAAAAACTCTATATTCTAATCTATCCCAGTACTCTTTTCTGCCCAAAGAGCTTGAACTTCAACTAATTGGCTATTTTTCTTCCTCTACTTTAGAAAGAATACTTCCTCCACCCCAATTTTTTTTTAATTATTTGAAAAGCAGAGAGAGAAAGAGAGAGAGAGACAAAGACAGAGAGACAGAGAGAAAGACAGAGAGAAACAGAGGCTGACAGAGAAATCATTTTCATTGCTGCTTTACTTCCCAAATGCCTACAATAGCTAGAGCTGTATAAGACTGAAACCAGGAACCCAGAAATCAATCTGGGGGCCTGACATGGGTGGCAGAAACCCAAGGGTTGGAATTATCATCTGCTTTCTTCTAGAGTGCACATTTACAGAAAGCTGGGATCAGAAGCCGAGCTGGGACTCAACCCAGGTACTATGATGTGGGATGCATATGTCCCAACTATAGATTTAACCACTGCACAAAACACCCATACCACACTCTTTTTAAATAACCCATGATTAAACCCTTTTCAAATTAATGAAAAAATGAAATAATTTTTATAAAAATCTTCTTTGGCTCCCACAATTTTACATAGTGTGTCTCTATTACAGATATTTATATCCGCTGTGAACTATTCTGCAAGTTAATCAGTTCTAACTCTGGCATGGTATGGCCAATGATATTGGTGTTTAGATATTAACTGGTTTTGTGTCTAGAAGATATATATAGGAAGTGACATCAAAATACTAAAGATTTTGAAAGCGTAACTGAAAAAGAGTCATTTGGATCCCAGGAAAATTCTAGCAATAAATGATAAATTCTTTATATTTTTCTCTGAATTTAAAGTTATTGAAACCTTTTGACATGATCCAAGATAACCCAGAACCAGGTCTAGAGAAAAATAAGGTCAACATTGCCCTGAAAATAAAACCATCATATAGTTCCTGACCTTTACCTGGAAGCTGCATTGAAGAAAAAGAGCAAGATAATTCTGACTCAGTGAGAGAGCAGCTTTACTTTCTGGTGATATTCATGTGTGAGTAGATACAAAAATAATACCACTGGACATGCGGGGAGCAGTTTGGAAATTCACTTTTTTAGGAACTGGACTTAGCTAGTGAAGACTGCTTTCTTCTTACCTTTCAACTTGAAGAAATTCTACAGTAAAGGCAATAACAAGCACACGTAGCTATTCTCGAGGAGAAAACTGTCTTTTTCCCTTCTGCCCGTCTAAGTTCTTATTGGATCCCTAGGTTCTTATCTGGATTCCCAAAAAGGGATAGATATTTGTTTAAAATAAGTTGTACATGACACAGGAAACTTTAAAAAGGAATGAAGGCCCAAAGAAATGGTTTAAGCTTGAGCAATCATACACTCGGTTTGATCAAGAGTGCAAAGTCATGGAAAGATGTGATGGATGGATGGGTGGATGGATAGATAGATAGATAGATAGATAGATAGATAGAGTTAGATGATAGATAGATAGATAGATAGATAGATAGATAGATAAGCTGTGTGAAGCAACCTGGGGGAAAGTTAGCAAAATCTGTTGGTTCAGATTCTTCTTGGAGTTCCTCTAGCTCAGTGATAAAGACCCTTGTCTCTGGACATAGGAAGACACTGCTTCAGGAAGTGACAGAGTGTTTGCTGAATCTATACTTTCTCACATTCCTTCAGTTTAAAATATTAAATATTCCATGGTGCCATATTTGGCTAAGTTCCACTGTAGCTCAACTTCATCCATTTTGCAATGATAAACCCAAAAGGCAAGCCAAGGAAAACAAAGAAACTGTTTGTGCATGGAAATAAAACTACAGGTGTAGGAGGGGTCAGTATTGTGGCACAGAGGTTTTAACCGCTGCTTGAGACACCAGCATCCCATATCACAGCACTGATTCAAGTCGTGGCTCTTCTGCTTTCAATCCAGCTCCCTGCTAATGTTCCAGGGAAGGTGGCAAATGATGGCCCAAGTGTTTGGGTCCCTGCCATAAACACGCAAGAAGTGAATGCAGCTTCTGGGTCCTGACTTTGTCCCAGACCAGATCTGGGTGTTTTACAAATTACAGAAGTGAACCAGTGGATGGAAGATCTCTTTCCATCTCTCTCTCTCCCTCTCATTCTTTCTGTCTTTCAAATAAATAAATAAATCTTAAAAAAAAAAAAAAATGGGGTCGGCACTGTGGTGTAGTAGGTTAAGCTGCCTCCCATAGCATTGGCATCTCATATGAGCCCCAGCTGCTCCACTTCTGATCCACCTTCCTGCTAATGTGCTTAGGAAAGTAGTGGAAGATGGTCCAAGTACTTGGACACCTGCACCCAGGTGGGTGACCTTGAAAAATCTCCTGGCTGCTGGCTTCTGCCTGGCCCAGCACCGCTGTTGTGGCTATTTTGGAGTGAATCGGCATATGGAAGATCTGTCTCCCTCTCTCTCTGTAATTTTGCCTTTCAAATAAAATAAATAAATCTTTTTTAAAAGGGGGGGGGCAACTACAAGTGTCTAGAGATGATACAAAGCAATTCTTTTGGGAAAAAAAATTGTAGCATCCAGCAGAGATGTTGGAGATAACAGAAAGCAATGGCATAATAAAAGCATGATAAAATACCTCGGGTATTTCTTATAATCTCAAAGAAGAAGGAATCCAAGGAACTAAAGTGATCTTTACATTCATTTACGCCGGCATGTGCTTGTTCATCAGAGTACTTAAAAATGATTTCAAGTGTCCATTTTCCCCTACTGTTGCTGTCTTATAAAAATGATCCGAAAATCTGTTTCAGCCATTTTTATAGTCTTGTAACATTACAAGGCAGCTCTTCTATCCAGAGATGAGGCTGGCTGGCAATTGCATTTGTGTCGACCAATAAGAGAATTAGCAAATTTGACACACAAAAAAAACTGCAAAGTGCTTAATCACTGTGATTTTTCGCTCTTACTCTCTTCTGGTGCACTATAGCATGTGAAAAGGCTTAAGCTAGCCGGATGCAAGATAAGAGACTGTGGAGGATACCAGATATCCCTGACAGAATGCAAATGCAGATGAAAGAATGATTCCGGATTTTGATGAACTGAACTCAGGCTAAAATTGTTAATTGCCAGAATTCTGAGCTAAGTAAATGGTTACTGTTTCAATTCACTAAATTTTAGGTTGGTATATTAACCAACAAGAGTTACCTGATCTGCTAGTTTTGGAAAATAAACTGTGTCATGCAACTATTTATGCACATCCCTCATCTCCAATTCCAAAAGGCAGAGTACTTCTGATCACTGCTCATATCTTACCATCTTTGATTTTTCTACTAGGACAAGCATAACGATTTGCAACATAAGAGTAGAATCTCAGAAATCAAAATTTGCAATTCAAATGAGTATTGCATGAGAAGATGGAGGGCAGGAATAGTCTAGGCATAAACTGGAATGAGACTATTGGGATTTTTATTTGGCTATAATGACATTCCAGAAATATCTATGTATCTATCTTTACCTCTACCAATAGGACCTCAATGATAAGAAATGTTTGGTGAACTTTTCAGGGTCATCACATACTAGGCCTACTGCATGTCTGTAAGAATTCTGCGGAGGGGCATTTCTTCTTAGAAGAAAGCACATTTTATTTCTCAGAAAAAAAAAAAAAGTACAGAAAGCACCCAATTCCCACCAATGTTGGCTGTGTTATATGTGTTCTGATGGTTAAAACAAAGTTACACCTAAGAACTATCCTTTAACTTGACCTGTGAGCTGTCAGGATGCTGTGGTATGGTCTTCCTGCATATTCTCTTTACTGTCTCCACAAACCAGTAATGTCATTTGAAATTCTCTTCCTGTAAGTCCCTGGGGAGGCAAATTGACAGAAGAAAGCAGAGCTTGTCAAAATAAGCTGCAGATTGATTACCTACTTCCTGCATTATGATAAAATTCCTTCAGCCATTCTCTCTCTGTTAGTTGGCACAGCAAACATATGTGCATACACACACAGAGCCATCCATGTGCCATGGTATTCTTGGTTTACATGTTTTCTTATCTCTTTAACTCTTTTTTTCCTTTTCCGGTAATATAAATTCACACTTTGTTTACATATGACTACCCCTAGAGATTATAGAGATGTTTTACAAACTTTGAAGTCTATGTTATGCTAACATTCACGCTGTTTGGAGAAAACAATCATCTGGCCTACCAAAAAATGGCGTGATGTTCGTTTTCTAAACCAAAATTACAATTAATATAGCACGACAAGATAATTAACACCTGCACGGCATTTTTCATTTTAAGAGTACTTTAGAAATATTAATTGCATAACCTCTTCAACACCCCACTTTACAGCCAGAAAAACCAAAGCAGAGGTTAAGTGATTTCTCAAAAGTAAAAATACTCTGCATAAAATTCAGCAACATGCCCCTGATGTCCCCGCCTTAACCTTAGACTAATGAGTGATCTTTCTTCTCCCTCCTTATCTAGGATCAAGAAAACTGAGCATGGCATTAATATAATACTCTACAACTAGCCATGGTAATAGTCAGCAATCCACCTACTGAATCATATTCAGATAATATTTCTTGAAGAGGAAGAAAGCCTAATGAAAAATTTGCAAGCAAGATAATTAATTAAAATCTTAGACGTCATTCTATCTTCAATTTTTAGGTACAAAAGGAATTCTGAATATATTTGTTGATGGCAGATACCACAGTTCACTCAAGTAGTGAAAATAATATTTATTCAATAAAGTTAGGAGAAAGGAAAGAGCATGTAGATAAGGATGATATAGAATCTTCAGATAATTGATCTGCAAAAATGATATAATTTTAAGTGATATCTTTCTGCAGAGAGGTACTGAGTAAACAATGTTTGCAAATCATTATTCTTTCTTTTACTACTACCTGAGATCAGTTATTCTGTTTCAAGGATTTGATAATTGACCAGTTTGGCTAAGACCAGGGTTTTTATGCAAACCTCAAAAGCAACTTACAGGCTCTTTGTTTTACATTTATTTTAAAGTTTATTTTATTATATGAGAGAGAGAAAAAGAGAGAGGAGACTACACTCTCATCTGCTGCTTCACTCCAAAATGTGTGCAACAGCCAGGGCAATCTTGGGAGCTGGGAACTCGGCCCGGATGCCCCATGTGGGCAGCAGCAGGAACCCAGCAGCTTGAGCTATAATCTGAGTGTGTATAATCAGGAAGCTGAAATCAGGAGCAGAGCTGGGATTCCAACCCAGGTACCCCAACACGGGGTGCAGGTGTCCCAAACCATGTCTTAGCTCCCGAATCAAAAGTTCACCACCCTATCAAGTTCTTAACGAGAAAAATATTTAGGACATATAAAAAGAGACATGCCCTTATTCATTGAATTAGAATAGTGTCAGTGGTAAGATGTGGAAATGATGAGGCTAAAACAAAGTGGGGCAATAGAGCTAATATCAATGTAGGAATTATATTAACTTATGCTGATATGGTAGAAAATATAGCATTATTTGTAAGTTGTTTGATTAGTGACTAGTAACCAAAATCTAGTAATATCTTTACTTGTTTATCTAAAATAGTCAACACTTTTTCATTACGAATTTCTTTTATTTTTTGATTTGAAATATCTATGTAAAATCACTAATTGAATAAAATATATAGACCTTGTTCCTTGGAGCATTAAAATAAATTAATTACCTTAAATTATTCATGAAAGAAGGGAATGTACAGAGAATAGACATAAACGTGAAAACAGAACCTTGAGGATTTTGAAGAAACAGAACTTGAGCTTCCATTTGCACACCTTTGGGGACATTGAGACAGAGTATAAAGTCTAGGTCTTACTGAAGTCCTTTATAAAACTAAAAACCTGAAGGGATGCATTCTCAATATGAATAGGAAATAAACTCATCATTCAGAAAAGAAAATCATGACCAATGGTCTTTATTGTACATAAAGACAATTTATAGGCCGGTGACGTGGCTCACCAGGCTAATCTTCCACCTGCGGCGCCGGCACCCTGGGTTCTAGTTCCAGTTGGGGCGCCGGATTCTGTCCCTGTTGCTCCTCTTACAGTCCAACTCTCTGCTGTGGCCCGGGAAGGCAGTGGAGGATGGCCCAAGTGCTTGGGCCATTTGGCGGAGTGAACCAACGGAAGGAAGATCGTTCACTGTTTTACCAGAAGCAATATCAGGGAGCTGTAATGGAAGTGGAGTAGCCGGGTATTGAACTGGTGCCCATATGGGATGCCAGCATCGCAGGCTGAGGCTTAACCTGCTACAACCACAACATGACACCAAATCTGTCTTTACAATAAGTAAATAAATCTTTCTTTTAAAAAATCAAGTATCTTGAAAAGTTGCCCGTCAATAATCACAAAATACAAATTATAAGGCAAAAGAAGTGAAAGCTACCTCCTCAAATATAGTGACGGGCATGAGGATGTGCTGTCCAGACTGCCCTGAAGAAAGCTGTACTGCCCAACTACGCAACTTCTTTCATGATCCACCTGAGCTGCAGGCAATAAATGTCACACCCTTCCTGACGCAGTTTGCATCTGTTGGCAAAGTCAGAGGGGGAAGAAAAGTACCTTTCTGCCCAGGACAACTCCGATGAGCAGTATTTGCTCCACAGCACCCCATCATGGTGGCTGATGTTTGTGTGACTCCTGCATTGAAGTCTGACTTCTTCCCCTCACTTTTCACTTTTCATGAGTATTGAGCCGTAATAAATAGCTTCTATCTCGAATTTGATCTCACCATCTGCTTTCAGAGAACCTGAAATCTGACAATAGACAATAGAATCAGTGGCTCAAAGACTGAAAATATTGAAAGTATCAAATAGAGGATATGTTTAAAATGACACATGTTTTTGAATTATTAAAGGTAAGCTTAAAACAAAAAAGTAAACAGACTATTAAAAAAGAGATTTGAAAAGGACCAAACAGAATTTCTAGGAATAAAAGCTATTAGTGTTGAAATGGAAAATCCAATAGATGGAATATACAGCAAAACATGCACACCTGAAGAGACAGTGAACTGCAAAATGTATTTGAAAAAAGTATTCAGATAGCAGTTTTCGGGAAAAAGATGATTGACAAGATGAAAGACAGGTTCAGACATGGAGGGAATATATGTCAAAAAGGAATTTGAAAAGAATAAAATTGTGAAAATGAGAAACTAGGTATTATTTGAAGGGATTAAAAACCTAAAAATTCCCCATAATGATTGAAATAGACCAGTCCCTTGGTCGGCGCTGTGGCGCAGTAAGTTAATCCTCTGCCTGCGGTGCCTGCATCCCATATGGGAGCCAGTTCTAGTCTTAGCAGTCCCAGCTGCCCCTCTTCCCATCCAGCTCTCTGCTATGGCCTGGGAAATCAATAGAAGATGGCCCAAGTGCTTGGACCCATGCACCCGCATGGAAGAATGGGAAGAAGCACCTGGCTCCTGGTTTCGGATCAGCACAGCTCCGGCCGTTGCAGCCATCTGGGGAGTGAACCAACTGAAGGAAGACCTTTCTCTCTGTCTCTCCCTTTCACTGTCTGTCTGTAATACTACCTCTAAAATAAATAAATAAAAGCTTTTAAAAAAAGAAAAAATAAATAGACCCGTCCCCAGACCCAGAAAACACCAACTCTCTGAAGCCTAATAAATAAACAAAATTCCAGGATCAGCACTGTGGCACAACGGGTTAAAGCCACAGCCTGCAGTGCCAGCATCCCATGTGGAGCAGGTTAGGGTCCTAGATGCTCCACTTCTGGTCCAGATCCCTGCTGGTGTGCCTGGGAAAGAAGATGGCCCAACTCCTTGGGCCCTTATACCCACGTGGGAGACCCAGAGGAGGCTCCTGGCCCCTGGCTTTGGATCAGTTCAGGTCTGGCATTGCAGCCATTTGGAGAGTGAACCAGCAGATGGAAGACCCTCTCTCTCTCTCTGTCTCTGCATCTCTCTGTAACACTGACTTTCAAATAAATAAAATAAATCTTAAATAAAATAAACAGGATTCCATTTCTATTCATAATGTAGTGATACTGTACATCACTGTACTAAAAGAGAAAAATCTTTAAAAAAAAAGAAATAGGACATTTAGATTGACAATAGAATGAAAAACAGAAGACAGTATTATGACTTCAACAAAAAGAAAAATCACTTTGAATATTATTCCTAGTATTATTATCTTTAAAGAATTATGGAGAAATAAAAAAATAGAAGAGCTTACCAACAATAGAGGTTGTACCATACACATATATTTTGTATGAACTGTAAATTATTCTAGATAAAAGATCTGAGAAGAAATAGTGAGCAAAGGTATTGATAAATCTTTACATCAAACAAAAAGAATCAAAAGAATTGTTATCAATATAAAAAATGACTAACAGTAGTATCTTTGAAATAGCATCATAATTTTGAAGGGATTTTATTAGATCTAAGTAATTTTATCATTTAGATTTTTTTAAATAATGCTAGAATTGATTCTTAAATTATACATGTTAAAATAGCTAGTGCAAATCCAAAAATCAGAAATGGAATCAAGGGTCGGCATTGGTATAGCAGCTAAAGCAACCTCCTGCAATACTGGCACCCCATATGGGTGCTGGTTCGTGTGCCAACTGCTCCACTTCTGATCCAATTCCTTACTAATGACCTAGGTAACGCAGCAGAAAATGGCCCATGTGTTAGGGTCCCTGACAACCATGTGGAAGACAGATGAAAGATCTCTTTCTGTCTCTCCCTCTCTCTGTGTGTCACTCAAATAAACAAATAAATAGCTTTTAAAAAAAAAGAAATAGAATCAATTACAAGGTGCTAAAAATTCAACAATGTATTGAAAAAAACTAAGCAAGATTTTAACACGCTAAATCTAATCAAGCATTTAAAAACCCTCTCTCAACTGCCAGTGTTGAGGTGTAGCTGGTGAAGCCAGCTCTTGGGACATCTGGACTCCCTCACTGGAGGGCTGACTCCATTTGAGAGTACTCCACTTCTGATTCTGCTTCCTGTTAATGTGTATGGAAAAAACAGCTGATTATGGCTCCCAGTGCTTGGTCCCTTATTACGCATTTGTGAGACATATATGAAATCCCAAGCTCACGACTTTGTCCTGGCCCAGTACCAGTTGTTGAAATCATTTGGGGTAGTCAACCAGTGGATTGAAGCTCATTCTCTTTCCTTCTCTCCCTCTGCCTCTTCTATGCCTGTCACTCTGCATTTCAAATACATAAATAAATCTTAAACCATACACACCACATACACAAACCATGAACATGTTGAGTTTATTTTGCAATCAGATTCAATTTATATTAACATTTGGGTAATTATTGCTTACCATCCTAATAAAGTATGCTCAAAAAACCATCTCAATAGTCGTAGAAAGAGTGGCCAATAAAATTAGCTTTAACTTATGACAAACTCTCAGTAAATCAATCTAGAAAAACATTTTCCTAAACCTCTAAAATACAACAGCAAAAATAATAGTAGTCAACATTCTTATTGAAAAAAGTCTTTTTAATATCAAGAAATACACTGTTTTAAAATCTATCAATATAATTTCAGTTCAAAATTAAATCAGATTCTAGTCAATTCACTGTGATAAAAACAATAACACATAATGACAGAAAGTAAAAACAAAACCCATTGTTTGTTGAAGATGACAGTATTGTTTATACAGAAAATTTATGAATGTTAATGATAAAAAAAATTAACCAACACAAAATTCGTCAATATACAAAATTCAACCGAATTTCTATAATAAGAATGTATAATTTAAAATATGCATCACATTTTCTATGTTAATATACATTTACAGTAGCTCTGATAAGTAAAACAAATCTAATAAGATATGAAATCTTTATATGTAGAAAAATGTAAAATTTTATATATTAAAACTTCAACAAATGGAGAAATATTACATGTTTGTTTAAAAATTGTCTTAATATTGTAAAGATGTTCAATTTCATGGAATGTATCTATAAAACAACGCTATGCCAATGACTCATTGTAAGATACTTGTGGCCAGTGCTATGGTACAATGGATTAAGCCACCACCCACAGCACTGGCATCCCATATGGGCATTGGTTCGAATCCTTGCTGTTCCGCCACTTCCGATCCAGCTCCCTGTTAAGGTGCCTGGGGAAAGCAGCAGAAGATGATTCAAGTGCTTGGGCCCCTGCTACCCAGAAGAAGCTCCAGGCTCCTGGATCCTGCCTTCAGCCTAGCCCAGCCCCAGCCGTTACGGCCATTTGGGGAGACTAATAGATGGGAGATCTCTCTCTCTCTCTCTCTCTTTCTCTCTCTCCCTTTCTGAAACTCTACTTTTCAAATAAATAAATCAAATATATTTTTTAAAAGAGTAAGATACTCTTTCTTGGTGTGTGAGGTGTGTGTATGTGTGTGTGTGTGCGTGTTCAACTCAAAAAAACTGATTTTGAAAAACATAAAGAAAAACAAATGCCTGAGTATTGCCAAGACACACAAAAACAACTTGAAGAGGAAAACACAAGGAGTGTATCAGCCCTATAATAAATGAGAATTATTTAATGCTTTCTCAATTAAGCCATATGTTATTAGACCAAATATAGACAGAAAGAAAAGACTATGAAAAGACCATGTATATATAGATACAGTTTGTCTGAGTCATTATCATGAGTTGATCTGCAAAGGATGAGCTATTCTAAAATCAGCATGGAAAAAGCTGGTGTTTTATATAAAAAAAGTTAAATTGGATCTGTACTTTAGAAAATGCATATTTTAAAAAAAAATTATGTGAAAGAGTTGCAGAGAGAGGGAGAGGGAGAGAGAGAGAGAGAGAGAGAGTCTTCCATCTGCTGGTTCACTCCCCAAATGGCCACAATGGTCAGAGCTGAGCCAATCCAGAGCCAGGAGCCAGGAACTTTTTCAGAGTCTACCACGTGGATGCGAGTCAAGGACTTGACTTCCTAGGTGCATTAGCAGGGAGCTGGATCAGAAGTAGAGCAGGGGCCAGTGCTGTGGCACAGTGAGTTAACGACCTGGCCCGAAGCACCAGCATCCATATGGGTGCCAGTTTGAGACCCGGCTGCTCCACTTCCGATCCAGCCCTCTGCTATGGCCTGGGAAAACAATAGAAGATGACCCAAGTCTTTGGGCCCCTCCACTGACGTTGGAGACCTGGAAGAAGCTCCTGGCTCCTGGCTTCATATCAGCACAGCTCCGGCCATTGCGGCCAATTGGGGAGTGAACCAGCAGATGGAAGACCTCTCTCTCTCTCTCTCTCTCTCTCTCTGCCTCTCCTGTCTCTGTGTAACTCTGACTTTCAAAAAAATAAATAAATCTTAAAAAAAAAGTGGAGCAGTCGGGACTTGAACCAGTGCCCATATGGGGTGCCAGCTCTGCAGGTGGCAGCTTTACCTGATACTCCACAGTATCTGCACATATAACAATGAATTTTAAATCAGAAAATACCATTATGAAAATTACAAAAAAAATCATATAGAAAAAAATGAACACAAGACCAAAAGATTCTTTTCAGGAGATGAATTAGAAAGTATGTAGAATAATGGGACGTTCAGTTGGTGGAAATTTAAAATTGTTGAATTATTTTGGAAAATAGTTTTACAGTACTTGGAAATTGAAACACTGTTCATAGGCCATTCATTGTTTGGAAAGTATCACAAAGAAACTTTTGAATATATGTAACCATTGAGATGTTTTGAAAATGTGCATTGAAAGATTATTCATAACAGTGAAAACTTCCAAAGAAAATGTCCATCAATAACAGACTGGATAAGTAAATTATGGTATATTCATCCAATCTGTAAAATGAATTAATTACCGTTACTAGAAATAAGTTTAATGAGTTTCACATATTTAACGCTGAGTGAATGTAGTCACAGAAAAATGGTTATGATTCCTTTCATATATATTTCACAACAGAATGAAACTATATGCTTTATGTAAGTGTTAAACCATAGCCAAAAGGAAATGATTAATTTAAAAAATTCTTGTTGGTAGTTACTTCTGAGGAGAAAGGAAGATGATAATATGGTAAAGGTCACAAACAGAGAGCTCCTAAAATCCTGATATCCATTGTTTTAAACTGGGATACATGATGGTAAAACAAAGACAGATTGGGCGTGCGGTGGAAAAAGAGAGATGCCTAGATCTTCATTCCATTCCTACTTTTAAAATCTGGATGCGGATGTTGGGGAAAAGGAACATTTTAAACAAATGAAAATATGTATTAGATCTAGATCATTACCCCAATTCCCCTTAAGTTCATTGGCTGTTATTTAAGTTATTTATTTTCATTTATTTGAAAGGCAGAGCAAAGGCTGGAGTTGTGGCCCTACCCATCACTTGCAATCCCAGCATCTTTTATCAGAGTGCTGGTTTGGGTTCTGGCTTCTGAGCTGCTGAACCAGCTCCCTCCTAATGCTCCTTGGAAGGCAGCCAAAGATGGCTCAAATAGTCCCTATACCCATGTGGGATACCAGAATGGAGTTTCTAGCTCCTGGCTTCAGTCTGGCCCAGTCCTGACCGTCATGTCCATTCCAGGAGTGAACCAGCAGATGGAAATTTCTCCCTCTCTCTCTCTCTCTCCCCCTCTGCATGTGTATGTCTTTCCTTCTCTCCAAGTCACCCTGCCTTCTAATATATATATGTGTGTGTGTGTGTGTGTGTGTGTGTGTGTATTCTGACTCTCCCTCTCTCTTTCAGTAATTCTGCCTTTTAAATTCAAAAAAAAAAAAAAAATAGGCCAGCATTGTGGCATAGCAGGTAATGCCACTGCCTGCAGTGACAGCATCCCATATGGGCACCGGTTCGAGTCCCAGCTGCTCCACTTACAATCCAGATCTCTGCTGTGGCCTGGGAAGGCAGTAGATGATGGCCCAAGTCCTTGGACCACTGCTCCTGCGTGGTAAACCTAGAGGAAAGTCCTCGCTCCTGGATTTGGATTGGCATAGCTCCAGCTGTAGTGGCCAACTAGGGAGTGCACCAATGGATGGAAGACCTCTTTCTCTCTGTGTAACTCTGACTTTCAAATAAATACATAAATCTAAAAAAAATTAAATTTCTTAAATCTTGTCTTTTTTATCTAAGAAGCAGAGTTAGAAGTATTTCACAGCAAAATAAAGTTCAAGTAAAGCAGTGCATGCAAACTACTCAGCACAGTACTCATGGTGAGACCTCAGCTATCGTCATCATCTCCATACTGACATAATAAAAACATATGTAGAGTTAGGTTAATACCCAGGGACTAAAATCCTACTACCACTGTGGCCTCAGGTAATTTATATTATATCTGGCTCTCAATTTTCTCAATCTTCATTTTTTTTAGAGGTGAATTTTTTTTTATTTAGTAAATATAAATTTCCAAAGTACAGTTTATGGATTACAATGGCTCCCCCCCCCATAATTTCCTTCTCACTCACACCCCTCCCATCTCCCACTCCCTCTCCCATTCCATTCACATCAAGATTCATTTTCAATTATCTTTATATACAGAAGATCGATTTAGTATATATTAAGTAAAGATTTCATCAGTTTGCATCCACACAAAACACAGAGTGTAAAATACTGTTTCAGTACTAGTTATAGCATTACTTCACTTTGGACAACACACTAAGCACAGATCCCACATGAGAGGTAAGTACATAGTGACTCCTGCTGTTGACTTAACAATTTGACACTCTTGTTTATGGCGTCAGTAATCTCCCTAGGCTCTAGTCATGAGTTGCCAAGGTTATGGAAGCCTTTTGAGTTCACCGACTTTGATCTTATTCCGACAGGGTCATAGTCAAAGTGGAAGTTCTCTTCTCCCTTCAGAGAAAGGTACCTCCTTCTTTGATGGCCCCATTCTTTCCACTGGGATCTCACTCGCAGAGATCTTCCATTTAGGTGTTTTTTTTTTTTTTTTACCCCCAGAGTGTCTTGGCTTTCCATGCCTAAAATACTCTCATGGGCTCTTCAGCCAGATCCGAATGCCTTAAGGGCTGATTCTGAGGCCAAAGTGCTATTTAGGACATCTGCCATTCTATGAGTCTGCTGTGTATCCCGCTTCCCATGATGGATCATTCTCTCCCTTTTTGATTCTATCAGTTAGTAATTGCAGACACTAGTCTTGTTTGTGTGATCCCTTTGACTCTTAGACCTATCAGTGTGATCAACTGTGAACTGAAATTGATCACTGGGACTAGTGAGATGGCATTGGTACATGCCACCTTGATGGGATTGTATTGGAATTAAGAGTATCCACCTCAACTGGCAAAAATGAGGACTAAATTAAATAAGATGTGTCAACTACACATCAAAAAGCCGGATTGATCCTCAGTGTACACTGAGACAAAACTCCTGTTTTAGCAGAATACTACCACTGTTGATAAAGGCTCTTAATAGTGAGTCACAGTGGATGTGTAATATAATATAAGTTCAATTCAGATGGTTGAACTTCATTTTCCAAAATCCCTTCCCTGTCTGTCTTTGGTTATCTATCCTCCAGAGAGAGAGTTGTATGCAACCTGAACATGGAAGTGAAACAGCTGCAATTTGCTGACAGAACACATGTTTGGTCACTGCAGCCCGAGGCTCCATCTTCCCTAGATCCATCTACCTCCAGCAGCTTTGTTAACTTCTTGGCTAGGTATGTTTTTAGGTCCAGAATGATAGGTCCTAGTATTTGCAGGATACCCATACCCTCAAGGTCAGAGGCAACAAGACTGCTAGGAGCTTTAATCCATAAGAAGTCAGCTCATCCTTTGTGCTCTGGCTTGTGCTTGCCTTCCCTCATTATACATTCATCCTCCCTCTCCTACTGCTTATCCTGTAGACATCACATTTCGGCAGCACCAGGTACAAAGCCTTACAAGAACAGCTTAGTTAGATATCACAATCCTGTAAGGTAAAATCCTTGTAACAAAATCCACTGTGTATGTTTGTCACTTACGTGTGTATATTTATGTACACGTGTGTAGTTAGAAATATCTACATACACAGGCATATTTGCAATTGTATATTCAGGCATTTATATTTAAATAGAGCAATTACGATATTTAATGTGCTCATGTATGTGATGTGATGTGATGTGATATGTGCATACACACATGCACAGCTATGTGTATATTAATACTTTTGTTTCTCTGATTGGCTCCTGACTGAAACATACCTTATTCGCCTAATTTGTTAAGAATTGTTTTTATTGACATGACAATAATTTCTTTATTCCACAGTCAAAAGATAAGATTCAGCCCATGTTGGCAGGAAGCTCTAGGGAAAGAGCAAATGGAAATCCTGTGTAGAGGTGGTTCAATGGGAGTAGAACAAGCACCATTTTACCAGTTTTGTGATGATGGTAGCCTTTTAGCCACACTTCTGGTTTTGGTTGGTGATTTAAACTACCAAGGACTCATGTTCTTTTTTTTTTTTTTTACAGGCAGAGTGGACAGTGAGAGAGACAGAAAGAAAGGTCTTCCTTTTTGCCATTGGTTCACGCTCCAGTAACCACCACGGCTGGCGCGCTGCGGCCGGCGCACTGCACTGATCCTAAGCCAGGAGCCAGGTGCTTCTCCTGGTCTCCCCTGGGGTGCAGGGCCCAAGCACTTGGGCCATCCTCCACTGCCTTCCTGGGCCACAGCAGAGAGCTGGCCTGGAAGAGGGGCAACTGGGAAAGAATCCTCCGGCGCCCCTACCGGGACCAGAACCTAGTGTGCCGGCGCCGCTAGGTGGAGGATTAGCCTAGTGAGCCGTGGCGCTGGCCAGGACTCATGTTCTTATTCAGGCTGTTTTCAGTCGAAATTGTTCACTAACATAATCTTCAAGCCTCCTTCCTAGAGAAAGAGGGAGATACACTGGGAAAACTGGGGAGCACATTTAGTGTTTGGCCAGGGATTTTACCACAGCTGACCCCAACATTTTCCCTCCTTAGCAATGTCCCTTGTCTTACCTTCAGTCAATTTTCTTTAAGGAAAACAGAAAACTGATATATGGGAGTTTTGGAAATTGAATCATCCTGGTGACAAGTGAACTGTGTCTCAAAGCTACTTTCCTCTTCTATGCTCAGCACAAATAGAATCTGGAAAACCTGATGACTCGGTGTCAGTCCTATATAAACTGACATGTTAATTCTGTTGCCATGGGGAAGTATTTATCAGATATGGGAAAATTATAACACCAATTTAAACCTACCTCTTCATAGTACAGATGAGGAAAATATGGCTTAAGGAGATAACTGTCAAAATTGCAAAAGCCACATAAATATTGAGTAGAAAGTTCCTATGGAAAATGCAGTTCTTGTACAAATGGGATCTCCAGTGAGTCTCTCTCTTGTTCTCTATCTCTATCTCTATCTCTATCTCTATCTCTATCTCTATCTCTATCTCTATCTTTCTCTTTCAGAATGAGGCGATTCTGAGAATCTTAGTGGATTTTCTAACAGAACCTGATCAAGAAAGATACAGCGGGACTCTTCATTTATGTTCCTTCCCTGAAGCAGATAAAATTGGTCTTGAAGATTTTTTTGGCAATCCAAAAGCATTCAAGATGGATGGAAGAAGCTTGGTAATTTACAAATAACCCTGTTCCTATATATTTAAAGTCCATTGATGCTATTTGCCATGTTGGTGGAAGTAAACCTGCACATGCTGACAGGAAATCAATGTTACCTGATGTTTGGTTCTCAGAGCTTCAGAGACTCCCCCCTCGATGGCTGAAGATTTCATCACATCAATAGTTATTTTTCCACTCTCTGAAAATTTTCCTTTTTCGTGTGACTTGAATCAAACTATGTTTGCTTTTTAGGAATATTTCTCACTCTATTCAGATTGTGAACTCATTTGGGAAGGTGTTAATGAGGCCATGGTTATAAATGTCATTCCCATCTGGGATGGGACATTCTTTCACAGCTAAAGACTCTATTCCAAACTTCTGAAGTCATAAAAAAAATCTCACATAAGGATGGATCAGAGTAAATGCATTTGTCCTATCGGAAAGAAATATGCACCTTCCTTTCTCCTGCTGCACAACGATTGTGCACCTTGCCTCCCACGAACGCCACCACACAGAGACTCACGAACACTGGCTTGTGACCTAATCATGTTTTCAGGAGTAAACAACTGAGCACAGTGCCAGGTAGTGTTGATTTTAATGCCTAGAACATGAACTGAAGCTGAATCGAATGGGGTTCAATTCTTGTTCTTAAATTTAGAAGCTGTGTGAACACTGGCAAGTTACTTAAGCTAATCATCAGTTTCTTTATGTTTAGCATGGGAATAATAATACTTACATCATAGAATTGCAGTGAGAATTAAATGAAAGCTAACTGCACATAGCATAATGCCTTATGTAATGTAGGCAATAAATATATGCTAAATAACATATTTTATTTATTTATTTTTTTTTAAATTTGTTATTTCTATTTCATTTGAGAGGATGAGAGAGAGAGAGTGATTGGGAGGGAGAGAAAGAGACACAGACACAGACATAGAAAGGGCTTTTCCATCCACTGGTTCACTAATGCTATCAATAGCCAGGACTAAGACAGGAAGAAGCCAGGAGCCCCAGAAGTCAATTCAAATCTCCTTCATATGTGTCAGGCAGGACTCCAACTTCCTAAACTATCACCTGCTGCTTCCCAAGGTGTACATTAGTAGCAAGCTGGATCAGAAGTGCTGGAGTTGGAAGGAACTCAAACCTGATACTCCCATATAAGTTGTGCTCATCTCAAGAGATGGTTTAACCACTGCACTAAATGCTTACCCCATGTTTTAGAAAATGAGTACCTTTCAAACATCCTTTTCCTTAGGGCACTTCTTGGATTATACTGACTCTTTTAAGAATTGATACAGATTAACTTGTACATTTGCCTGAGGAAGAAGGGCAGTAAAGTACAATAAGATTTTCTAAGAAAGGGAGAAACACCACTTATATTACTCCTATTATAGGATACTATTAGAATTATTCTATTATTAGCAATTATTGTCAGTTTCTTGATGTGCCAAATTTATAAATTAAGTTTTATCATAGATATGTAGTATACACAGGGTTTGATAAAAGAATAGCTTATAGTAAAGCAAAAACAAAATCTTTATAGCTGAATATTTTAGGCCTTGATCTTCCTATTCATGAAACAAAGTCCTGACAGTAGGTTACCTCTAGTTCTCTACATGGAGTGAAATTGTTCTTTTCCATTATTGTATGATTAGTTCCTTAACTGGTCCAGTTCCGTTACTTCCATTAATCATGGAATTGATAAAGGCAAGACATTAGGATAAAGGAGATGCACGTTGTTAAGAGAAATAGGGATACTACACGTGAGAAAACCAGAGCAGTGGCTGAGTCAGAGTCAGAAAGCTAAAGAGAAGGAGCCACACTAGGCTAATCCTCCGCCTAGCGGCGCCGGCACAACGGGTTCTAGTCCCGGTCAGGGCGCCGGATTCTGTCCCGGTTGCCCCTCTTCCAGGCCAGCTCTCTGCTGTGGCCAGGGAGTGCAGTGGAGGATGGCCCAGGTGCTTGGGCCCTGCACCCCATGGGAGACCAGGAAAAGCACCTGGCTCCTGGCTCCTGCCATCGGATCAGCGCGGTGCGCCGGCCGCAGCGCACCGGCCGCGGCAGCCATTGGAGGGTGAACCAACGGCAAAGGAAGACCTTTCTCTCTGTCTCTCTCTCTCACTGTCCACTCTGCCTGTCAAAAAATTTAAAAAAAAAAAAAAAGAGAAGGAGCCAGTCCTATGGTGTTGTGGTAAGGGCTGCAAGTTGCAGTGCCTGCATCCCATACAGGTGCCAGTTTGAGTCCCAGCTCCTCCTCTTCCAATCCGGCTCTCTGCTATGGCCTGAGAAAGCAGTGAAAGATGGCCCAAGTGCTTGGATCCCTGCACCTGTGTGGGAAACCCAGAAGAAGCTCCTGGCTCCTGTCTTCAGATGGGCCCAGCTCTGGCTGTTGCAGCCATTGGGGAGTGAATCAGAGGTTGGAAGACCTCTCTCTCTCTTTCTCTCTCTCTCTTCTCCCCCCCCTTCTTCTCTCTCTCTCTCTCTGCTTCTGCCTCTCTGTAACCCTGCCTTTCAAATACATAAATAAATCTTAAAAAATTTTAAACAGAGAACCCAGAATTCCAAGGAAATAAGACCTGAGAAAGAAAACAGTCTTTGCAAAAAGGAAAGCTAAAATGATGAGAATAGTCAATCCTTGGGCCAGACATTTGGCACAGCAGTTAAGATGCTACTTGGAATACCTGCTCCCATATTGGTACGCCTAGGGTGGAGTTCCAGCTCTGCTTCTGATCCAGTTTCCTGCTAATGTGCACCCTGGGAGGCTGCAGGTGGTGGCTCAAGTGGCTAGGCCCCTGCCACTTCCATGGGAGTCCTTGATAGAGCCCTGGGGCTCCTGGCTTCATCCCAGCTATATTGGGAGTTTCGAGAGTGTATCAGCAGATGAAAGATCTGTCTCTCCAAGTCTTTCTGCCTTTCAAATAAAGTAGAAATAGAAATTGAAAAGAAATAAATCATCAATCATTCTCAAGGAAGAAAAAGTGTAGAAAGTGACTGCTTCATTGTTTTTGCTCTTTTTTTTTTGTTTGGAAGATTAAAGTTTATTTTCTACCGGCATACAAAAACATAATGCACACCAAAAAATCAAAATAAAAAAGGGGATGAGGGTAAGGTAAATACTCTACTGAACACTTACATGTAGTTTATACAGAATAAACCTTCTTGAAATTGATTTTTTTCAGTGGTTTAGGTTATGTCTGGATGAACGTGACTAATTCAGCTATTCAGCTTGGTGTCTCTTTTTTTTTAAGGGAAAGGGTTTATTGGGGAAAACCCAGCAGGCAGGAGGGAAAGGGCGAGGAAGGAAAAGAAGGAGAAGGAGAGCGTAAGAGATAGAGCCAGAGGTCAGGGGACAGAGAGGAAGAGAGAGAGAGAGAGAGGCTATTAAGGAGAGAAGAGAGAGCCACCTGTTCAGGAACAGGTCCTTTTAAAACTTTGCAGGAGGGCAAGCAGGGAAGCAGCAGCAGTGAATCCCATTAGGATGGGGGTGGAGCTTGACACCAGTGGTTGGGCCATGTGGCCACCTGGCTTCCAGCAATGGTGGCGGGGGCTAGAGCCTAGGATGGTGTCAGGGTGTAGATCGCGCCATAGGTAAAACTGCGCCATTTTCCTAACATTCCCCTCTTTTGTTTTTTATAAAGCAGGAGTTCTATGGGATTACATTAGTCCCAAAAGTCCAGGAGAGGTAAAGGGACAATGATCTGTCTTTAGAGCTACTTCCTACTGGGGGCGATGAGGTACTCTTTGTTGGCATGGGGCAATGTCTCAAGCTGCTGTCTCCAGGATGGAGAGCCAAGTACATCCCTGTAGCAGCATTTGGTTGACCACCTGGTTGCTGAAGGCCTTGGTTCATTCCATTATCACCTGCTGCAAATACTTAAACAGACACTGTAGTATAAAAGACGGCGAGAATAGCAACTAATGATCTTAAGAGTGGCAGAAACCAGGTAATGAGAGGATTTCATAGAGGAGAGGAAATGAGGGGGACTCTGGACCCCTGTGAGGATTGTTTGATGGATGTGGTTTAAAGCTGATCCCAGCCAAGACCAGGAGAAAAGTCGCTCAACTTTTGCAAGTAGAGGGGTTTGTCTAAGGAGAAAATCCTGAACAATCATACAACATCAAGTCGGGGAGAGGATCATCAGTACACACAGGTTGGGAGTAGAGCCATTGATGTAAAAGTAGAAGCTACGATTACAAAGGAATGAGGCTCAATTGAGCTAGATACAAAGGACAGAGTCATTAGTAGAGGACCTAAGAATGGTGCTGTCTAAGCCACGAATAAGTTCTCCAATTGAGAGGCACATAGAAACTGACAGAAGGGGCTTGATAATAATCTGGTGGATGGGGTGCATCATAAGGGAGGTGAGAACCTCCTTGGGGAAGGCACCCTGTTGACTTCCATTACCTAGGTGGCCTGGGAGGAGAGCTGGCCAGATAAAAGCAGGTGGCATTTCTAACAGGAAACCTACAGTTCTGTCTGCAATGTTACTGACCCTACTTGGCTGTCTTCTTCACACTTTGGAAGCTGAGCGAAGTGAAGAGCTTTTCAGCTTAGAACCAGCTAGATCTGTGGCTCTGACCTGGGTGTCCTTCGACTCCAGGGCAGTTCCTTTTCCTGTAATCCAACTCTTGGCTGGCAGGGCTGCCAGGGCTCTTCATAAGCTGACTTCTGCTAAAGCCCAGGCTTACCACATTGAAAGCTACTGCACTGGACTGGCCTGTTGGGTCCCTTAGAGGGCAGATCACTGTACAGAGCCTCCTTTAATAGGCCTGCCACCTATCTTTAATTTGCTTCTGATGCCTAGTCTGTGAGCTTAGTGTCTTTTAAATAAAGCTTTGTTTGATTTTTAAATATAGTACACTTTAATTAATAAGCCAAATGAAACCTCAACGTAGAATAGTCATTGAAATAAGAGGCAAAGTAGAATGAAGTATTTAAAGGAAGAGAGAGAATGAGGAGATCAGACCAAATGTATGACAGTTTTGTGGAACAAATACCATGATGCAGGCAAGTATAGTGGAAAAGTGAGGCGGAACTAAAATCATGCAGGCTGAATTTGGGTTGGATGGAATTTAAGGTTTGGAAGCCCAGAAAGAGACAGCAGAACTTCTGAACTGCTTAGAGTTGGAAACTCCAAATAGTGTGCTTATCATTGAATCACCCTACAGTTAGAATTGCATGGTTGAAAGACCACTGGATCTGGGATCAGGAGCACAGCCATCCTTATAGAAACTATGTGTGTTTCATGGATTTATTGGCTTGGGGAACTAGCTGATTTACCACATATTCAGATCACAACACAATGCTTCATTGGAGACTATTATTGGAATGAGAATCAGTATTTTATTAAAATATTATTTATTTATAATGAATAAAGGCATAGAGAAAGAGAGAGAGAGCGAATCAATTTTCCATGCCTGGGTGTACTCCCCACTTCACTGTAATAACCAGGGTTGGACGAGGCCAAAGGTAGGAACCAAGATCTCCATGCAGGTCTCCCATGTGGGTAGCAGTTATACAATGTAAAGAACCCGAACCAAATCATTGCACATGTGATGTTTTTCTATGTACTTTAAAGCACGTTATTATTTTTACATTGATATATGTGTGTAAAGGCTTGTATGCATTTGTGTATATATAACTACTTATTTTGGTTTTGTAGGGCTCTGGTAGCAAAGTACCACAAATTTAGAGGAATCAACAATAGAAATGTATTGTTTCAGTTCTGGAACCTAGGTGTTGGCTTATTTCCTTCTATTTGCTAGAAAGAGAAAACGATTCTATGCCCTTCTCCTAGTATCTTGTTGTTTTCTGGCAAATTTTGGCATTCTTTGGCTTATAGATGCCTTGAACAAGTCTCTGCCTTCATGTAATGTAGTGTTGTTTTCCTGAGTTAATATCTGGGTCCACACTTTTCCTCTTTATGAAGACACCACCATATTGATCTAGAGGCTCATTCTACTCCAGTACAACCACAACTTATCTAATTAGATCAGTAATGAACTTATTTCCAAATAGGTCCTATTTTGAATTACCGAAGTTTTGGATTTTAGCATATGAATTTTTGGATAGAACAATCCAATCCACAGCACTACCCATCCATGCATACATCTAATAATTCTGTGTCCACATCTGTATTTATATCCATATCAAAACCTATCATTTTGTATATCTGTGTCTGGCAGGTATTTTACTGAAAAAAGATTTTATAATTTTATTCTCTTCTTTCAATATTTCTTTTGTTACATTTGTAATTTTATGCTCTATTACTCTTAAATAAAGATCAGAAAACACCACAAAAAGGAAAGTCATTCTGATGAATAAATTATGTATATCTTAGATTCCTATCAGAGAATGGGAACCCATCACTTATATTAATAAAGATAATTAAATATAAAGAACTGTTAGGGGCCAGTGCTGTGGCACAGTGAGTTAAGCCAATGTCTGCAGTGCCAGCATCCTATATGGGCACCAGTTGAGTCCTGGTTGCTCTGCTTCCAATCCAGCTCCCTGCTAATGTGCCTGGGAGACCAATAGTACTTAGTTCTTGGGCTCCTGCACCCACGTGGGAGGCCTGGATGAAGCTCCTGCCTCCTGCCTTCATCGTGGCCCCACTGAAGGCAGGGCCTTCATTTGGGAAATGAATCAGCAGATGGAAGATCTCTCTCTTCTTTCTCTCTCTGTAACTCTTGACTTTCAAAAAAAAAACAGTACATCTTTTTAAAGACTTATTTAAAGAATTTCAGCATCACAGAATATGGAAGAGAAGATTTGAAACTGAGAGACTGTAGTTTTAACAACTGGCATAGGAAATATAAAAGATGATGTCATTTTTATCAATATTTGCCTTGAGTGGAATTTTTCATATCCCCCATATACCACAAACATGTTTTTATTGGTTTTGTATGCTCTCAAACTCATCTTGCTACTTCAGGTCTACTTTGCCTAGTCATATGTTAATACTCTTTCTCAGAGCTTACTTAAACCTCATTGAGTGACTACACAAAGAACATTTTTCAGGCTTCAGCTAATTAGAGTTCTAGGTATGCACAAAAACCAACCGTCAAGGAAACAAGTGATGTCAAAGTTCTTAGAGCAGAACATATTCCCAACTCTTACTTTAATTCTCTAGGCAATTGAGGACATAACCCCCAGGACAAAATTTAACTTGTCTACAAACATCTGGAAAATAGCGTGCTCTGTTAAACTCCTCTCTAGTTTGCATTGCTCTATAACTGCTCCACTGGGTGCTAGCAGACATTTTAATTACTGATTCTTGGGTATATGTGAAGTAGCTATGTGATTTGTGTTTCTTGAATATCTCATTGTAAGTTGACTAGCTATTTGAATGAGCTAACTCTTGATATGCCCTACAGTATCATTTACTATTTTCAGCTAAAATCCACTTAGAATCCTTTAATACTCAGTTTTATCTTCATAAATTAATACATTCTTAAATTTTACTGAAAATTCTGTGTATATCAAATATTATGGTATACAATATATTTTTTGCAATTTCTTTTTTTTTTGCTTTTATTTATTTTTTTTAACTTTTATTTAATGCATATAAATTTCCAAAGTACGACTTATGGATTACAATGGCTTCCCCCCCATACCGTCCCTCCCACCCACAACCCTCCCCTTTCCCACTCCCTCTCCCCTTCCATTCACATCAAGATTCATTTTCGATTATCTTAATATACAGAAGATCAGCTTAGTATACATCAAGTATGGATTTCAACAGTTTGCTCCCACACAGAAACATAAAGTGAAAAATAATAGATGATTTTTTTTTAAATGATGATGAAATCAGAGCAGACCTATTGTCATGTTTAATCCCAGTGAGAGTCAAGTTGGGAATTGATAATTTCTTTTTTTTTTTTTTTTTACAGAGGATCAGTTTAGTATGCATTAAGTAAGGATTTCAACAGTTTGCACCCCCATAGAAACACAAAGTGAAATATATTGTTTGAGTACTCATTATAGCATTAAATCTCAATGTACAGCACATTAAGGACAGAGATCCTACATGAGGAGTAAGTGCACAGTGACTCCTGTTGTTGACTTTACAAATTGACACTCCTGTTTATGGCATCAGTAATCTCCCTATGCTCCAGTCATGAGTTTCCAAGGCTATGGAAGCCTCTTGAGTTCTCCGACTCTTATCTTGTTTAGACAAGGTCATAGTCAAAGTGGAGGTTCTCTCTCTCCCTTCAGGGAAAGGTACCTCCTTCTTTGATGACCTGTTCTTTCCACTGGGATCTCACTCGCAGAGATCTTTTGCCAGAGTGTCTTGGCTTTCCATGCCTGAAATACTCTCATGAGCTTTTCAGCCAGCTCCGAATGCCTTTAGGGCTGATTCTGAGGCCAGAGTGCTATTTAGGACATCTGCCATTCTATGAGTCTGCTGAGTATCTCACTTCCCATGTTGGATCACTCTCCCCTTTATTTACTCCATCGGTTAGCATTAGCAGGTACTAGACTTGTCTATGTGCTCCCTTTGACTCCCAGTCCTTTTTGATAGAAAACTTGCTTTTGAAAAATTGCTTCAGTATGGGTTATTCTATAGGTCTATAAGATTAATCAAGAAAGAAGAAAAAGCATTAATCAAATCCATTTATTATTATAACCTCATTTTAATAAATGGAAGCTGCTAATTAATAAGTGGAAAGTTCAGGAATAAAGAGTGGGCATTTCCATAGCTCACTTATTAAGGAACTAGCTTTATTTAATGAGCAGTAGTCACTGTATTTCTTCTGATCTCCATTTTAAGCAAGATAAAAAGTGACCATCTCCATTTCAAATGCGTTAAACTCTTCAATATTTATCTCTTCTTATGAGTACAAAAAATGAACCAAGGGGTACCGGCATTGTGGCATAGCAGGTTAAGCTGAATCCTGCAACGTATGAGCTCCAGTTTGAGTTCTGGCTACTACACTTCTGATTCAGTTCCCTGCTAATATACTGGGAAAGCAATAGAAGATGGTCCAAGTACTTGGACCCTTGCACCCACTGGAGAGTTCCAGATGGAGTTCCAGGCTCCTGGCTTTGTTCTGGCTCAGCCCTAGCCATTGAGCCATATGGGGAATGAACTCATGGATGGAAGATTCCTCTCCAACTTCTCTGTCTCTCTCCCTCCTTCTCTCTATGGCTCTGAATTTCAAATAAACAAATAAATATTTTTTTTTAAAAGGAACCAAAGGTCTTCAAGATTTGTAAATGAAAACATACGCTTTAAAAAGCCCCACTGCACTCTGACTACAAGGTTTTCTACATTCACCACGTAACACCGAAGTAGAGAAAGGTAGTAGTCCCACATCTGAGGCAAATGGATTGATCAACCTAACTTCAGGCTCAATAAGACTTTCCCAAATGTAAAACAACATTATAATGGTAACAAGATAAATTTCTATTATAATTGATTTTTATTTCAAAATGTTTAATTTTTAAATGTTATTATGTTTTTTTAAGATTTTATTTATTTATTTGAGAGGTAGAGTTACAAACAGAGAGACAGGGAAAGCCAGAGAGAAAAATCTTCCATCCATAGGTTCACTCCCCAAATGGCCACAAGAGCCAAAGCTGGCCCAGTCCGATGCCCGGAGCTTCCTCCAGGTCTCCCATGTGGTGCAGGGGCCCAAGCACTCGGGCCATCCTCCACTGCCTTTCCAGCTACAGCACTGAGCTGGATAGGAAGAGAAGCAGCCAGGACTCAAACTGGTGCCCACATGGGATGCAAGCTCTGCAGCAGCTTAGCCTACTAATCCCCTTGTTACTATGTGTCAAGGGTGAAAAATCCTTTCCTTTCATCCTGTGAATGTTTGGTGATTTGAGTATGTAAAACTGGCAATTGACAGATAAGCAGGAGAAAGGAATACAGGGTCATGGGAATCCTACAAAGAACAGCAAATTCAATGGGCCAGATAGTTGAAGCTTAAATACCTTCTTCATAATGGGGAAGGAAGTGTCTCTGTAGGTAATTTTGGGGTAAACTAAATAATTTTTAGAAGTTACAAATGACTGCAAAAAATAAGCAATGGCCTGGGACAAAGTCTGTCGGTGCTCTGTGTGTGATACTTGACCTTCAGTCTCCTGTGAAATGAATGTAATTCTTCCTGGTTGATAAAATAACAAAAGGGCATAGAAGACAATTGTATTCCCCTTTGGTAAATCCATTTTTTGTGTAGCTACGCCAACTTTAGGGAAAAGCCCTTCCCAAGAGGATGGGAAAAAATATTCACAAACTATGCAACAGATAAAGGGTGATAACCAGAATCTACAAAGAAATCAAGAAACTCCACAGGATCAAAACAAACAACCCACTTAAGAGATGGGCCAAGGACCTCAATAGACATTTTTCAAAAGACGAAATCCAAATGGCCAACAGACACATGAAAAATTGTTCAAGATCACTAGCCATCAGGGAAATGCAAATCAAAACCACAATGAGATTTCACCTCACCCCGGTTAGAATGGCTCACATTCAGAAATCTACCAACAACAGATGCTGGCGAGGATGTGGGGAAAAAAGGGACACTAACCCACTGTTGGTGGGAATGCAAATTGGTTAAGCCACTATGGAAGTCAGTCTGGAGATTCCTCAGAAACCTGAAGATAACCCTACTGTTCAACCCAGCCATACCACTCCTTGGAATTTACCCAATGGAAATGAAATTGGCAAACAAACAGTCTGCACATTAATGTTTATTGCAGCTCAATTCACAAGAGCTAAAACCTGGAACCAACCCAAATGCCCATCAACAGTAGACTGGATAAAGAAATTATGGGACATGTACTCTATAGAATACCATACAGCAGTCAAAAACAATGAAACCTGGTCATTTGCAACAAGATGGAGGAATCTGGAAAACATTATGCTGAGTGAATTAAGACAGTCCCAGAGGCACAATATCATATATTCTCCTTGATCGGCGACAACTAACTGAGCACCAAAGGGGAAACCTGTTGAAGTGAAATGGACACTATGAGAAACAGTGACTTGATCAGCTCTTGTGCTGACTGTTGATGAGCAAATTAATATGTTATCCCTCTTAGTATTTTCTCTTTGTTTTGTTCTAGTACTATTGGTTGAACTCTGTAATTAACACACAATTATTCTTAGGTGTTTAAATTTTAACTGAAAAGTGATCCCTGTTAAATATAAGAGTGGGAATAAGAGAGGGAGGAGATGTACAATTTGGGACATGCTCAATCGGACTTGCCCCAGATGGTGGAGTTAGAATCATGCCAGGGGATTCCAATTCAATCCCATCAAGGTGGCATGTACCAATGCCATCTCACTAGTCCCAGTGATCAATTGCAGTTCACAATTGGTCACACTGATAGGTCTAAGAGTCAAAGGGATCACACAAACAAGTCTAGTGTCTGGTAATACTAGCTGATAGAATCAAAAAGGGAGAGAACAATCCATCACGAGAAGCGGGATACACAGCAGACTCATAGAATGGCAGATGTCCTAAATAGCACTCTGGCCCCAGAATCAGCCTTTAAGGCATTCGGATCTGGCTGAAGAGCCCATGAGAGTATTTCAGGCATGGAAAGCCAAGACACCCTGGAAAAAAAAAAGAAGAAGACCTAAATGGAAGATCTCTGGGAGTGAGATCCCAGTGGAAAGAATGGGGCCATCAAAGAAGGAGGTACCTTTCTCTGAAGGGAGGAGAGAACTTCCACTTTGACTATGACGCTGTTGGAATAATATCAAAGTTGGAGAACTCAAAAGGCTTCCATAGCCTTGGCAACTCATGACTAGAGCCTAGGGAGATTACTGACACCATAAACAAGAGTGTCAAATTGTTAAGTCAACAACAGGAGTCACTGTGTACTTACTTCTCATGTGGGATCTGTCCTTAGTGTGTTGTCCAAAGTGAAGTAATGCTATAACTAGTACTGAAACAGTATTTTACACTTTGTATTTCTGTGTGGGTGCAAACTGATGAAATCTTTACTTAATATATACTAAATCGATCTTCTGTATATAAAGATAATTGAAAATGAATCTTGATCTGAATGGAATGGGAGAGGGAGCGGGAGATGGGAGGGGTGTGAGTGGGAGTGAAATTATGGGGGGGAAGCCATTGTAATCCATTAACTGTTCTTTGAAAATTTATATTTACTAAATAAAAAATAAATAAATAAATAAAAATGCATTATTCTCTGTTCTGGAGGTGAGATAATCCAATGTCAAAGCACCAGCAGATTTGGTGTCTGATGAGACAGCTTCTCCACTTCAAAGATGACCTTTTCTTGCAATGTCCTTAAATGGCAGAAAGAGCAGGCAGCTCCATCAAGCATCTTTTAGAAGAGGGTGAAGAGCTCATGATATAATCACCTCCTAAAATACCCATCTTTTAATAGCACTAGAATGGGAATTAGGTCTCAACACAGATTTTGGAGGTGAGCACGCATTCAGACTATAGTAGTAGCTTACCCTTCCCTCAATATGGGAGTCTAGCTTTATCCTTAAATATTCACTAGCCAGATATTTCTTCAAATGTTAGCTCACTTGCACTGTGTCTCTCAGACTAATGTGTTATAGCCACTACATTACAGAAAAAACGTTCACATTCCAATCCGTCTATACTCTTTCATCTCACCAAGTTAACAACAATGCAAGACTCTTCAGAGCCTTCAGTGGTCTCTTATTAGCATTTGACTTCACAGATGCTTGTCAAAGTCATGGACGATTGCTGTTGGACTATGATCATAGAAGCTTGGAATAATAACATCAGTGTCTGCAATGTTGTCATCTTCCTGAGTGTCAGCTTCTTTTGAAACAGGCAGGAAGCAAGCAGGAACCGCCTCAAGGCCAAAATGTTGATCTCAGCATAGAACCTTGAATATTTATGCTTCTTCCATCTCTGTATTACAATATCGTTGCCAGAAGCAGAGTTAGAAAAAAAGAGTCTCTGGGCTGATCTCATTCTAATTCTAAACAGTTTTTTTTTTTTTTTTAAGGACTATGTTGTGGTCCCTTTTCTCTTTAACTTACATTTATACGGCTTGATTGCATTTCTAGATGAGTTGGATGCAAGCCCACTTGCCAGCAAAACAGAGGAACAGCATCCTCTCCTGTAGTGGTGACATGTTTGTATATCATGTGCAAGGAGTAACCTCAAGAAGTAATAAAATCTTTTGGCTAATTACTGTCAGACAGAACAGTTTAACATCAACTCTACTGAATCTAAAATTGTTGTCTTTGGCAGGAGTTCTCAAGTACTAAAATGGGCAGTACTAAATAACATTATCCAGCAAATCAATTCATCCTATCACTTAAGTATATTCTTTGTTTTTTGTTTTGTTCTGTTAAAGACGTATTTATTTGTTTGAAAGGAAAAGTTACAGGGGGAGAGAGAAAGAAAGAGAGGGAAAGGGAATGGGAGAGGGAGAGAGAAAGAGAGAGAGAGAGAGTGAGAATTCCATTTACTGGTTCACTTCTCAAATAGCTGCAACGGCCAGAGCTGGGTGGATCTGAAGCCAGGAACCAGGAGCTTCCTCCAGCTCTCCCAGAGACCCAAGACTTGGGCCATACACTGCTGTCCTCCCAGGAGCATTAGCGGGGAGCTGGATAGGAAGTGGAGCAGCTGGGACTCGAACAAGTGCACATAGGTAATGACAGCACCACAGGCAGAAGCTTTACCTGCTATACCACAGCAGCGGCCCCTAACAAACTCATCCTGGTGGGTCAATCAGTGTGTAGCTGCCCTCAAAATTAGAAGCAATTCTGACCCAACACTAGATTTCTCTTTTGGACAAGATATTTTAGGCCCTCAAAATATTTGGGGTCAAAATAAACTATTCTATATACAGGATTCTGTGTTCATTGTATTCTTATCCAGGCTAGTGTATTAAAGGCTATTTTCTTAGGAAAAGTAGTACAAATTCCAACACAGAGATGGAGATAACCTCCTTTCATAAGAGTACACAACAGGCTACCAGTGTGCACAGGGCATGCTAATGTTGCTCTCTGATGATTTGATTTCTTATGGAGATGGAATTTCACATAAACAAAAACACAAAATATCTGCAATTTGGGTACTTAGGAAGGAAGTCCATTGGATTCTGTAAATAGGGTTCCTAGAGGCGAACATCCCATCCTTGAGCTCTATTTCTTTAGTTCCTGTTTTAAAAGATTCATTTATGTATTTGAAAGGCAGAGTGAAAGAACGAAGCACAAGGAGAGAGAGAACCTTCCATATATTGCTTAATTCCCCAAATGGTGGAAACTGTGAGGTATGGTCCAGGCCAAATCCAGGAGCCAACAATTTCCTCTGGATCTCTCACATGAGTGGCATGGGCCTAAGCACTTGGGCCATCCTCTGCTGATTTCTCAGGACTGGAAGAGTAGTAGCCAAGGCTCAGATTTGTGCTGGAATATGGGATGCTGACATTGCAGGTGGCAGCTTAGCCTGCTGGACCCACCATAGGCCTCCTAAGATCTACTAATTTGAGTTTTCCAAATGCTCACTTCATATATTTTGATTTAATGTTTTGCTTTGATTTTCATTGAAAGTCAACGCAAAGAATAGTCACACAAAAAGCTATCGCTGACTTTTAGGCAAGCCATCATTGAGGATGTTGCTTAATATAGACTCTGAGTCACTTTTGTGAACGTCTACATGATATATCGCTCCATGAATTTAATGCTAGAATCAGAGTCACAACATATTATTGTGCTTCCTCTGAAAGAAAGTAGGGGCTATCTTATCCTTTCTTCCTAGGAATCTACTCATATTTCTTTTTTTAACATATTTTGGAAATTTTAAAATTTTTATTTATTTATCTTTATTTTTATTTGAAAAGCAGAGTTACAGAGAGAGACAGAGGGAGAGAGAGAGAGAGAGAGAGATCTTCCATTGCTGGTTCACTCCCCAAATGGCTGCAACGGCTGGGTCTGGGCCAGGCTGAAGCCAGAAGTGAGGAGCTTCATCAGGTCCTCCTACATGGGTGCAGGAATCCAAAAACTTGGGTCATATTCTGCTGCTTTTCCAGGGACATTAGTGGGGAGCTGGATCAGAAGTGGAGCAGCTAGGGCTCAAACTAAGCCCGTATGGGATGCAGGCATCTCAGGCAGCAGCTTAACCCAGAAGGCCACAAGGCCAGGCCCCAGAATCTACTCATATTTCAAGGCTGAGCTTAAACCCTGACACCTCAAAGAACTTGACAAGCATACTCTGATACCACCAATACTGCCATTCTTTGTAGTTCTGTAGTGTTCATTTCTGCAATTTGTAATATGCTTAGCTAAATTCACAAGTATTTCCACAATAGCATGGTAAATTAAGTACAGAAAGCTTAACTGATTATTATAACTCATTCTCATGGACAATAATTTTAATTTTAATCATTTGTAGCAACTTCAAGTCTCTGTTCTTTCATAAGCATGATGCTTATCTTGCTCAATTTTACTTCCCTAGAACAGCAGCCATATGGTAATTGCCATACTGTAGGCATTCAATAACTATCTGTTAGATAAAAGAAAATCTTCAATGGCTCAACCCATACTTTTTTACAACAACAGTTATTAATCTGTAGTGGGCATAGTAATTTTTATACATTATTGATAACATCTAAGAATAACATCCCCAGACTTACTGGTACAGTAAGTGGGATGCACAGTATATGGCCTATGAATATTAATATGATTCAGGAGATTCTGACATAAAACATCCAAAATTAAGAAAGGCAGCTCCAGGGACAGGCATCTGAAACAGTGGTTAAGCTGCTCTTTGGGATGCTTACATCCAATAACAGAATATCTGGCTCAAGTCCCAGCTCCTCTGCTTCCAATACAGCTTCCTACTAATTCACACCCTGACATTCAGCAGACGATGACTCAAGTACCTGGGTCCTTGCCACCAGGATTGAGAGACCAGGATTGAGTGCTGTGCTCATGGCTTTGGCTTAGCCCACCTCTGCTAACCAGCAGATGGAAGATTGCGTGTGTGTGTGTGTGTGTGTGTGTGTGGTTAATTCTCTCCCCATCTCTGCCTTTCAATAAAAAGGGAAAATAGAGTAAATTAAACAAAATTGTTTTAAAATTGGCTTTTTAAAAAGATGATTCTAGAAAACATGAGCAAGTCTTTAAAGACATTATGGGAAATATGTACTATAAAAACATACCCTGCAAGGATCTCAAAAATGTTTTTCATTTCTTTTATTTTTCTAAAAGATTCATTTATTTATTTGAAAGGCAGTGTTATAAAGAAAGAAAGACAGAGGTCTTCCATCCACTAGTTCATTCCCCAAAATAGCAGCAACAGCAAGGATAGGCCAGGCCAAAACCAGGCGCCACAAGCTTCATACGGATCTCCCACATGGGTGCATGGATCCAGGTACTTGGGCCATCTTCCACTGCTATCTCAGGCACATTAGCTGGGAACTGGATCAGCAAATTCAAATCAGCACACATATGGGCTGTTGGCATCACATAGTGTGGCTTAACCCACTACACCACAAGGGCACTCACAGATCTCAAAAGTTCTGCACCAAGATAAACACATTAAAAAAATATTGGTGCTGGTACTGTGTGTAGCAGGCTAAACCTCAACATGCTATGCCAGCATCCCATGTGGGCGCCAGGTCAATTCCTGGCTGCTCCACTTCCCATCCAGCTCCCTGTTAATGGGTCTGGGAAAGCAGTGGAAAATCGCCCAAGTGCTTGGATCCTTGCACCCAGGAGACCCAGAAGAAACTCTTTGCTCATGGCTTCATTTTGTCCCAGCTCCAAACTTTGCAGCCATGTGGGGAGTGAATGATCAGATAGAAGATCTCTCTCTCTCTCTCTCCCTGCCTCTCTCTCTCTGTAATTCTGCCTTTCAAATAAAATAATCTAAAATAAATAAGTACATCTTTAATAATAAATATATATATTTAAATATTTGAAAATCAGAGCATCAGAGAGAGACACAGGGAAGAAGAGAAAGAAATAGAGAAACCCGTGGCCAGCACTGTGGCATAGCGGGTAAAGCTGCTGTCTGCAGTGCCAGAATCCCATGTGGGCACTGGTTCGAGTCCCAGCTGCTCCATTTCCAATCCAGCTCTCTGCTATGTCCTGGGAAAGCAGTAGAAGATGGCCTGAGTCCTTGGACCCCTGTACCCACATGGGAGACCTGGAAGAAGCTCCTGACACCTGGCTTTAGATCAGCTCAGCTCTGGCCATTGTGGCCAACTGGGAAGTGAACCAGTGATGGAAGACCTCTCTCTCTCTCTCTCTCTCTCTCTCTCTCTCTGCTTCTCTGTAACTCTTTTGAATAAATAAATAGATATTTAAAAAAAAGGAACACTAGGAGAAACGGTGTCTTGATCAGCCCTCACCCTGACTGTGGACGAGCAACTTAATATGTTATCCCTCTTAGTATTTTTGTTTGTTTGTTCTACTTAATACTTTTGGTTGAATACTGTAATCAATACACAATTCTTCTTAAGTGCCGAAACTTAACTGAAAAGTGATCACTGTAAAATATAAGAGTGGGAATAAGAGAGGGAAGAGATGTGCAATTCAGGACATGCTCAAGCTGACTTACCTCAAACGGTAGAGTTAGAAACATACCAGGGGATTCCAATTCAATCCCATCAAGGTGGCATGTACCAATGCCATCTCACTAGTCCCAGTGATCAATTTCTGTTCACAATTGATCATAATGATAGGACTAAGAACCAAAGGGATCACAGAAACAAGAATAGTGTCTGCAAATACTAGCTGATAGAATCAAAAAGGGAGAGAACGATCCAACATGGGAAGCGAGATACTCAGCAGACCCATAGAATGGCAGATGTCCTAAACAGCACTCTGGCCTCAGAATCAGCCCTTAAGACATGTGGATCTGGCTGAAAAGCCCATGAGAGTATTTCAGGCATGGAAAGCCAAGACATTCTGGGAAAAAAACAACAACAACAAAAAAAAACAAAACAAAAAAAAAAACAAACACCTAAATGAAAGATCTCCGCGAGTGAGATCCCAGTGGAAAGAATGGGTCATCAAAGAAGGAGGTACCTTTCTCTGAAGGGAGGAGAGAACTTCCACTTTGACCATGGCCTTGTCTAAAAATGATCAGAGTCAGTGAACTCAGGGGGCTTCCATAGCCTTGGCAGCTCATGACAAGAGCCTAGGGTGATTACTGATGCCATAAACAAGAGTGTCAATTTGTTAAGTCAACAACAGGAGTCACTGTGCACTTACTCCTCATGTAGGATCTCTGTCCTTAGTGTGCTGTGCATTGAGATTTAATGCTATAACTAGTACTCAAACAGTACTTTTACTTTATGTTTCTGTGTGGGAGCAAACTGTTGAAATCTTTACTTAATGTATGCTAAACTGATCTTCTGTATATAAAGAGAATCGAAAATGAATCTTGATGTGAATGGAAGGGGAGAGGGAGTGGGAAAGGGGAGGGTTGTGGGTTGGAGGGACGTTATGGGGGGGAAGCCATTGTAATCCATAAGCTGTACTTTGGAAATTTATATTCATTAAATAAAAGTTAAAAAAAAAAAGAGAGAGAGAGAGAAACCTTCTATTCACTAGTGCACTCCCAAAATTGCCACCAAAGCCATGTCTGGAGCCAGGCTGAAGCCAGGAGCCAAGAACTCCATGATGGTCTCTCACATAGGCAGCTAGGCTCCAGGTACTTGGGCCATCATCTACTCCCTTCCTAGATGCCTTAGCATGAAACTGAATCAGAAGCAGAACTGCTGGGGCTCAATCCAGCACTCTGACATGGGAGGTGAGCTTTGCAAGCAGTGGTTTAACCTGTTGCATTACAACACGGACCTCTAAACTTACCATTTTATTCCAAAAAAATTTTATGAAGACCCTCATAAAGCTTAAACTGTATTCTCCTTCCTTAATATTTAAAACTTTATTTAATTTCTCTCAAATCTACCTCTTAAAACTTACTTTCCACTATCCCCTTCACAACATACACTAAACAAATGGAGCCATTCATTACTGTATGTGCAAGGCCATTTCAGCACTAAATCACTTTGAAGTTCAAAATCTTCCCTTTGTACACTTGGGTTCTTGTTTTTAAAGGCCAAATGTGAGGCCATCTTTTCCACGAAGCCTTCTTTTATTTCCCTCTACCACAGTTGGCTTTAATAATAACCTCACTGTGCCATTCTACTTAGCATCAAAGCCATTAATGCATCTGATACTTTTCCTTCTCTTTTAGCCTGTTATTTCCCTGAAGATATGTTTTATGTTTAATTTATCTTTAATACCCTACAAGTGATTTACTATTACATACAGAAATTTGTTGTTCAGTAAATAGTAAATAAACACACACACACACACTCACACACACACACACACATACACACACACCCTGCTCCAAAGCATGTAGCTCTGATGTTCCTACACAGCTCCTGTTTGCTTTGCTGCAGTCCCCTCCTCTCTGTGCCTCTGACACTGACTCTTTGTCCCATGTGATTTAGAGAATAAGGTGGTTTAGCATTAACATCCCAAGACCTCTCCTGAGAAGCATGGCTAATGTCATCACATAACAAATGACAAGGCACCTCTCACCAGGAGATCTGTTTTCATTTGTCTCCAATGAGGAAGTGTTTCTTCCACCCTGGGGATCTGATCACTTCTTCCCCTGCCCTTCAGTGTGGGAGAAAGAACGCAGGCCACATAGAGATTGGAGAGGAAGAGCTTCAAGTCAACCTAGAGACAAAAACCAGCTGCTTTGTTAACAGGAGAGCAGGTAAGCAGCACTTTTCTGTGCAATTTGAAACAGGACTTCTTTACTGACTGAATTGAAAGCTAATTTTGGGCACTTGAATTGCAAAGACAAGAACCTCAAAGCAAATGGCAAACAGGAATTCAGTTAGGAAGAGCAGAGAAGTGCTCAGCAGAAAAATTCAACAGAGAAGTTTCAGTTACACTGATGAGGAGTTGTCCCTGGGTGCTCAGTGAGAGCATGCAAGTCCACATCACATATTCACAGGATGTATTTTAAGCCATTACACATACTTTATGTTTAAATAATATATGCATTAAATGCACAATTCTCATTAAGTCCTGAGCTATAAGACCTGGGGATATAAAAACAGAACAAAAAGGGAATTATGGAAATATCCTAATGAAGTGTCTGATAGCCCAGAAAGAGCAAAACCACTTATTGAGTTACACCCTTAGAGAATGTTGTCTTCAGAGCGCTGAATTAAGTCTAAGGAAGCTGCACCTGGCTCTTTCACTTTCTGAGGATGATAGGTGTCCTCTTTGAACATCAGCCTGCTATAGGATAATGCATATTGGAGCTTTTCTTTTCTTTTTTCCTTTGTTTTTACACTATCACTCAAGTTTCCCTAGTAGGATAATTCTAACTCCTCTTTGTTCCATAATCCAAATTAGAGCAGCAAATGCAGTAAAACAGCATCTCCTTTCTGGTTTATATTTCATAAGGCATTTCAGTTGCTTTTGATATACAACAAAATAAACACAGTTTCTCTGTCACATCCTTTCCAATCCTTCCCACAGTATAGATGCTGCTGATACCGGGGGCCTCCTAGATCCGTAAGGTGTCACCTTTCACATATTAACATTAACCATGTAGCACCTCTTTTTTCCAAGTGCTAACACACTGGCTGGAAAATTTAATGAAACACTTGCCCTGGCACTGCTACCTGTCTTTTGTCACTTTGAGCTGATAATGCAACATAAACGTTTTTTACCACCTCTTGATTCATGGGCTTTAGCAGGGACTGCTGGGAACTTAACCGTGAGTGTAGGCAGCTTTAAAAGCCTTGCTGCCTTGGTGTTAACTTTCAATAACTGAAACTGAGACAAGAGCCTTGTATATTCCTCCCATGCAATGCTAAGAATTCTTCTTTATATTCACACTCTCACTTTCTTGTTGATAAATAACACTAGGGTGCAAGCTTACCTTATCCAAAATCATCTACCTTGTGACAAAACGAAGGCTGCAAAGTCATTGAGATATTAAATATGAAAGACCTTTCAGATTGCTCTACAGCGTTCCATAGAAGAGATTTATTAGCAAGGCCTATCTTTATGGTAAATGATGCATAAATAATGGTAAAGGTGTGTAAGGAGAACATATGAAAATTCACATATAGAGCATAAATTGGGTGAGAGCCAGTTTTGCTAAGGGTGAGTGGTTCTCACTTCTTTAGAGGATATCAGCTGGTGATGTATGCAAAATTGCAACATTTTAGAATGCTATTTGTTTCAAGGAAAAGAAAGAAGCTGTTCTGAAACAAACATAGCTTCTGGCTTTTTTTTTTATGCAGAATGGTATCCCTTTTCACTATATCAAGGGAAGGAGCAGTCAAATCGTCCTCTGGAGTTCATACTTTTGCCTATGAAGATTGAAACTCATTTAAGTCCAAAGGGAGTACTCCCCTTTCCAGTTCCCGTGGTCTTTATGTTGTTTTTGTATAGAGGAATGACAGTTTCAAGCAATTGTATAGACAAACATGAAAGCAGTAATATTGTAATCAGAACAAATGTAACCACCAAGCATCGGTAGTCCTCCCAGTTCAGTCTTTTTTTTAACCAGGCTTTAACCCTGCTTCCAGTAGGGCTTGAACAGAACATTCTGAAAAAGCTTTGCTTCTTTAGAGATGGAAAGGCCTTTATGAGAAAGCCCTGTAGCTCATCTGTTCACTCGAGGTGATCTCTGCAACGTGACAAGGATCTGTGATGTCACAAAGTGGGCTGAGGAGGGGCTTGCCACCGTCTTAGCATGTGCAGAGCTGGCACACGCTGAAGTCATTTGTCCGTTTGTCCTTCTTGTCCCCCTGCCTTGTCTCTTTCCTGTGGCTTATCATTACTTCCATAATACACAGTTTCTTTTCTGCTTTTTGTTTATTGCTGCAGTGATTTCAAAGTTTCAGAATAATCAATGATTGTAAGGATACTAAGATGGTATGGGTGTGTATGCGTGTGTGTACTGGTTTATTTGAAAGCTGCTTTAAGTTTCATTTCACAGAATTCAATCTCCAAAAAAAAAAGGCCTCATCTGAATAGTGAACCAAAATGTTGCTCTGGCCTGGTGGAGCTCTGCCTTCTTCAGGGTACCTGGCTAGTTTGGTCCAGGCCTAAGGCAATTCGCATTAAAAAAAATTTCAATAATTGCTCTGAATTGTTTTCCATATGTTACAGTGCTAAGAAAAACTCAACAAGTTATTCCTTTCATGAGCTGAGAAATTGTTTCAGTTTTCTAAGTGTTCGAGAAAATTGAATATAGTTTTCAATAATAACTCTCAAAGCTACTATTAAATACCTGAACAGATAAGACCGTGATAAGGTCAAGAAAGAGGATATTTAAACATCTGTAGGTCTTTTTTTCTCACTTCTCTTTTCTTTTTAAACTTAAGCTTTTAAATCTTGAAAGTTCATGTCCAGTACCTTGATCAGAGATGATAAATGAACTACTGAATTGGAAGAAGATGCTGCTATTATTTTAACCAGTAAACTAACTCAGGGTTAATCTGGGTGTTATTTAACCTATTGAAAGTGTTTTGAGTGAACATATGGTTTCTATTGTGAAATCAAGGCACAGTTTTAACTATGAATACAGATAATTACCCTTTAGACTTTAAACATTTATATGTGTCATATTGTGTCAGAGCATTTTTCATGGTCAATAGGTTGAAAGGTTATAAAGTTGAAAATGAAAATCAGTACTTTTGAGTAAAACTACACAGCCAGCACAAACAATGCAATTCACTACTGCTCTCTCTTGGAAAGAGTTAGTAATAGCACTTTGAAAGGAATTACTGCACTGACAACAGCATGGAAAGCAACTGACAACTTCATCTCAGTTAAAACCTAAATTTTACATTTATAAATTCATCTTATAAACATATATTTATGAATGACTCAATGATTACTTCCCCAAATGAATTTTATAATGGATTGTTTTGTTACTTTGTAAAAGAATGAAAAGAACATTTCCACATTATTTTAAAATCACATACAAAATGCTTCTAATATAATGCTGATTTTAAAATGTAAAAAGATAAAATTTTTGAACTGACATTAAACATTTACAGTTGGGTAAAAATCGTGCAATTGCTTAGCGTTCCTCAATAACTGCCTAAACAAAAAAAACTTGAAGTAGAATGAGATGGCATTGCAAATACAGGCCTTCAGGATGGAGGATGTCTTGTAGTTACAAAGGTAACATAATTCCCATTCTAACACATGGACAATACATTTTCAAATTCATAGGTAAGTGGGCATGAGAGTGGGGTGGAGTGGAAGACATAAAGGTTTTTGGCAAATAACTATTGTTTTTAAAGATTTATTCTGTTTATGTGAAAGGCAGATTGACAGAGAGAGAGGGAGAGATCATTAATCTGCTGGTTCATTCTCCAAATGGCCACACAGGCCAGGGCTGTGCTGGGCCAAATCCAGGAGCCAGGAACTCCACCCAAGTCTCCCATGTGAGTGGCTGGGATTCAAGCCCTTGAGCCATCTTCCACTGCTTGGCCACGCACATTAGCTAGGGGCTGGATCAGAAGTGGAATAGCCTGGACTCAAACCAGTGCACTGATATGGGATGCTACTGTCACAGGTGGTAACTTAATCCGCTGTGCCATAACACCATCCCCAATAGCTATGCTTTCATAAAGTCTATCAGAGTGGCTAAAAATTAAGGTATTGTCTTTTCAACACGACTGAACTGACAGAATGCAGCTTGAAATATAATATAAAAATAGTATTTCTGTTTATATTGTACACTTCAAAGTTGTATACACTGTCTTGTAGTAGTTGACTTAATACAAACAGGAAAAGGTTAAGGCAATTGTTTCTCTTCTCAACTGACACACTGATTGAAGCAAAGGGTGTATTTAGTGCTCCTCAATTTATTAGAAAGAGAAAGCATGTATGTTGTGACATGAGCTTTACTGTTCAAATTGTTTGAAGCCATTCCTATGCGATGCTTTTGTTTTGGTATTCCAGTCCTGCAAGAGGCACCCAGAGAAAAATCCAACTGATGGGAAACATTTTGAAAAATAAGATTATGACAACATATGAAAACTTTCAATTATACTACACTGACAACCAGTTCAAGGACACATGCACAGTCTCTTTTGTTAAACACGTTGACTTCATGTTCTATAAATAAATAGTATGTAAGCCTGTATGTTATAGCCAATTATATGTCTACATCATTTTCCAGTTTTAGAGTTAAATTGTAGCATCCCTAAAGTTGTCAGTCTTGTCCAACATTCCTTAAAGAAAATCATGACTAGTTGGTTATACAAGATCTACGTTAAGAGGGACTACAACTGGGGAGACTAGGATAGTATCTGAATACATTCTTTAAATCCACCAAAAGTGAGATTCATAGTGTAAGAAATTCTGTGCCTGTAATTCAGGTCACCTTTAAATCGGCCCTCTGAGATAGAAGTGACAGAGACATGAGTGTAGGATTAAAAGACAGGCTAAGGATCTCACCCAGTGTTGTCTGTAGTGGGAAAATGGGTAAAATGCCATCTGTAAGAAACCAATGATTTTCAAAAGAACCCTCACCATTCTCCTTGCCATAAATTGTTTTTTATCCATCCCTTTAAATCCCTTTTAAATAAATAAAAATTTATTCCCCATTTTGCAAAGGCAAATACAGGCTGAGGGGATAGCAGGTTTTGAGACACTAACTTGTAAAAATTAGCCCCATAATTAATAACTTGCAAGTCAGTGAATGCACCATTAATGAAAATAATATATGTATTATACAATTACCAATGAATTGAACTATTTTATACTCCATTTTTTGTGATTTTGAAAAGAATATACTTAAACAGGAAAATATATTTTAGATGCTTTGTGTAAGTTATGAAATATCAGAATCTTTACAACTATTCTAGCTTATACGATAGGCCCTTTCATACAACTATAGAATTAGCAATTTTTATTATTTGTATAAATCCTATATTCCCAATAATCTTACAAAATCCATCACTTGCCCTGAAACTATTAATCTTTTACAAATGAAACTATTTATAGGAATTCATATAAAATTTATATTGTTGTATATGCTAAATATATAGTGTATTTCTATATAAAAAGTGAATAATTCTCACACTTCTTTATTTTAAATTTTTAAAATATTTTTAGAGATAATATTTATACTAAGTTCCCAAAGTGCCTACCTTCCTTTTTCTTCTTATAACCATGAAATATTTCATGTATTTCTAACACTCTTTTAAATTTTCAATTTTTATAGCAAATAGAGTGCAAGAGCAAGAGAAGTCCTCCATCAGTTGGTTCACTCCTCAAATGGTCACAAATGCGGCAGCTGGGCCAGTCTGAAGCTAGGAGCCAGGAGCTTCTTCTATGTCTCCCATGTAGGTATAGGGGCCCAAGCTGTCATCCATGGCCTTCTCAGGTGCATCAGCAGGGAGCTGGATCAGAAGTGGAATAGCCAGGACTCCAACGAGCACCCATATGGAATGCCAGCACTGCAGGCGGTGGCTTAACGTGCCATGCCACAAAGTCATCCCCTAAATTCTCATTCTTGAAAGAGGAAGAGGAAGAAGAGATTGTAAAGAGTTTAGCACAGGGAGAAGGAAAATGTCCCTAATGAAAGTGGTGATTATTTAATTATCAAAATTGAGTCATGAATTCTTCTTTTTCAATTTATTATTGTTATTAATTATTTATTATCCTCTGATAAATTAATGTCTATGCACAATGTTGCTAGAATAGTACTTAAAACACAGCTGAAATTGATCCATCTTAGCTGCTGTTGTTGTTCATCCATTAATTCTGATACTCCATAAACATGAACAGAGTGCCTACTATGGCATTTAATGGGAACTAGATGAACATCATTTCTTCTCATATAATTTGTAATTCAGAATGCATCGTAAACTTCACCTGAACATATTTCCTTGATTAGAAAGGTCGTCATTTTTCTGGGATAGCTTAGTTGTAGTGTCACAAAGAGATGTAGGAATATATTGAATGGTCTGTCCAAGACCTTCCATTAGAACAATCTTCACATGTTCTAACGAACCACTTTCAAAAGTCAAGTCATTTACTTGACATCCAATCCAGCCCTAACATACTCATCACAACCTGGAACTCAGCCTTATGCTATATTAACAAACCAGTATTCAGTGGCAAAAGCATCCCAGAAGTTTGTTTCAAGCAGTAGCTGAAATACTTTCCTTTTACTGATGTCTGAGAAGCAGTAAATTGGTTAATGAGGTCATTTCCATGAAGTTTACAAGGTTTTTGGAAATGCAATGATGGACAAATACCAGATATCATAAGAAATATTCTAGTATTTTAAGATCTGTTTACAAGGTTGACCCCATTATCTCAGCTGAGAGACCTAGTTACCTGATATTCCCAGTACTTACTCTCCTTGGGGAAAAAAGTGACAAAGCTGACCTTTAAAATAGTCCTTATTACTATTTTAATGAATATTGCAACATCTATTAAGAATTCATAAAAAAACATTAACTAAACTTAAGAAAATTCCTGAAAAAGACTTACACCTGTGAAAACACATAAAACATCCATAGCTGTGATTCACACACAGCATTATATTTTACCACTTTTAATAACATTTACTGCACTGTATTATATCATAATCTGCCTGTGACTTATTACATGAATCCAAGCATAAGAATAAAGGAATGGGACCATATTAAAGGCATTTTTTAAATTGTGCTTAGGACTGCAAAAATTTTACAAAAGGCATTTTCTGGATTTCTTCAAAGTTCTGGTTAGCTTCCCAATAATGTTAGAACCATTTCTAGAGGAAAAGAAATGAACAGTGTTGATGTTATGCTAACACTGAAATATTATTGTTCTTTCTTTTGAGATAAAATTGAAGCAGGTGTCATTAGAGTCCTTACTCCAGAAAAACATGAATTATCTCAAAATTGGACCACTGAAAGCATTTTTCCTACGACACTGTTATGCTAGTGAGAAAGCTTCTATTTCTTCCATTCCATTTCTTCTCCAACCATATTGGAGATTGATGGCAAATGGCACAGATTAATAAGTAAGTCATGACTTCAACTGATCAAACTTCCAAAACTAATTTCAGTTCCTCTTTTAAACATCTTTGATAGCAGATAGTTCCACTATGCACTGGACGAAGTCCTGATGCTTATCTTCATCTTCCTACTACTACCTACTGCCCATACTGTATGTAGAAAGACCTAGAAATCATCTGATAATTTTATTCTTTCAGTCCCTGATTTTACTCATGAATGGAAAAGTGCACAAAGTGGGTTTTAAAGATGCTGATACTGAACAAATACATAAATCACAACATACTTGGAAGTCTTTTAACATTTTTCTGAATGCAAAAGTGATGAGATAACTATTTGCCAGATTTGAATCTCAATGCCAGATTTATCATCTTCATAGTTGTAGACAAATGACTTCACCTCTCTGTTCTTGCATTTTCTTATTAAGTGATGATAATGTTACTCTCATAGGCATGATACAATGGCTCAAGCATGTATCCTTTCTTTAATGTCTTTCAAAAGATCATATTATCCCCATTTGTCAGGAATTGTAGTGTCACTGTTGAACAGAGTACATGATGTATCAAATTTAGTGTTCAACAAAATACCAATGTTTTTTTCAGTTCTTACATTAAAAAAAAGCATTTGCACTTACCATTTATGTAAGCTAGACATACTTTCCACTTACGATAACTGCAAATCAGATTATACTACCAAAGTAACTCTAAGGTATATTTTAAATGTGTCCAAAGCCATCCTCCACATCAATCGCTGCTTTTACCCATTTGGATTGCCTGCACGGTTACCTGGGTAGAAACTGAAAAAGTAAGCATTCACAACTCTGTTAAATTAAAATCAGGATTGCAACCATGTAAACTGGTCTGCAAATTGTGTGAAACACATTGTCACTTTTTATCTCAAAAATGTGTTCACTATATAAAGGATTATGGCCCTTCACATTAACTGTTTCCAAAAATAAATGGGAAGAACAGGGTTTATACCACATATAGATGCTAAATTATGTATGCAAAATTTTGTCTTTCTTTCCCTTTTTGTTGCTATAAAAGAAAAGGGGCTACAGGAAATGCAGAGATGATACCAAAATACCCAATTTGTTTTTATTATTACTAAAATTGTTCATATAAACTAATTCTGCAGGTGGGCTCATTGCACCTGTTTTTCAAATGACAATCCTTAATGAACTGCCTCCTACAGAATTATATGCAATCATAAGTATGTAGGCCTTGTGTCAATTTCAAGACAACTAGCCAGGTTCAAATCAAATATTCTAGGACAAAGATCAGACCCCTTTCATACATCTGAAGTATAAATAAGTCAAAGTTCAACTACAGAAAAGAAAGATAGCCTGCTTAGAAATAAACCTTTATAAATGTGGTTTATTGTTGTTCCCTTGCTCTAAGAATTATACAGGAAACAGGTGAGTAAGATAAATTAATATCCGTTGCAATTTATATCCTTTACAATCCATGAGCCATGGAATCAAACTCTGTTGAATTCAAACTTACTTAGTGTCCTACTGCTTTATTTTTCACAGGTGAAGAGACAGACATACAGAGATTGGGTATTTTTCCTACATCACACATCTAGTCACTCAGGTGCACTAGCTCTTCGAACATCCAGCTCAATGTTTGTTTTTTTTTTTGTCTTTTCTTTTTGTTTTTTAATAGTTACCTACAGACTCACTTGGCAAGAAATTTGGCTGTGAAATTCTTTTTCATATTTGAGGGTTTCCTGATTGATGATAAATTTTGATATTTTCCTTCAGAAGTTAATTATTGGGATATGCTCCTGCATGCTGTGAAGAAATATATTTTTAGAAATATGTGTCACTTAATTCCTGTTAATTTGCTATAACAGATGGTATAGGTATTTGATTTATGTACTCACCTTCCTGTGGCTTGCTGACTATTAGCTTTTTTAAAAAAATATGAGGACTAATTTTGTTCATCACTGAAAATTTATCTTTTCCTCTCCATGAAATATTATTTCTAGGAAGAAGAATGTAAGAGAAATTTTCACATTATTGAAATTGAGCACAATTTGGTGATTAATTGCATTGTTCTCATTATGTTCTCTGCCTGATGTTCAGGGCTCATTACAGCAGTGCGAATTCAATGGAACAGGAATCTTAGCCAGGTGTAGGTTATTAAAGTGGCAGTGCCCAATTTGAAATTGTTAAAGGAGGTGTATCAAAGGAGATTTGCTTAACTATGTTCTTTTGGAAAGAAAAGTAACGAATGTCGGGGAAAATCACTCACATCCATGATGGGACAAAGTGACTCAATTCTTCTTTGAGTAGAGTAGTTGAGAATTGTATCCATGGTATAATCCCTACAGTTTCAAAACTGTCACAAAATATAGTTTATTTAAAAGCATAATTTTCTGTACTTATAAAATCATTTCTCACCTTTTACAAATGAGATATTTTCCTACACTCAGAAGAAAATTAAAAGTGTAGACTGGAAGAGAGCATGGAGAATAGATTAGATTCTAATTGTGATACATTTCATAATCCAAGCTCTAAAAAGTATTTGGAATATTTTATTCCAGCCAGAAGAACTTGCAAATGAGCTGAATGCAGACAGATGAAAGCATGTTCAGATGATGAAAGCTCATATTATATTTTGCTGTGATTTCTCAGTAATTGATGAATTATAGAGGAAAATGGGGATGACTCTGAGGGAGGCAAAATGAGATTTGACCAGAATAAGACTTGTAATGGTTAATTTCTATGAATTTTGGAGAAAACTAACATTGTCTTCCTTTTGATTATACAAATTCATGTAAATCAAAAATAAGAATAAGGCATATTATATTTTCGAAAAACACAAAGAGTGGACATTAAGTGGTCCTACCACAAAAATGGTAGCTACATGAGGTAAAGCATATGTCAGTCAGCTAGATCTAACCATTCTACAATACACTACGGTACTTCAAAAACTGTTGAAAGTGGAATTAGAAGGTAAATTTGGGGCAACTATTTGGTACAATAAGGAATGCTTGTGATGTCTGCATCTCATATCAAAGCGGCTGGGTTGGAGTTTTGGCTCCATTTCCAATTCCAGCTTCTTCCTAACGCAGACACTGGCAGACAGCAGATGATGGTTCCAGTACTTAAGTACCTGCCATCCACCTGGGAGACCCAAATGAAGTTCCGTGTTCATGGTTTCAGCCAGGCTCAGCTTGTGCTGTGGCTGGCATTTTGTGGTACAATCAGTGAATGGGATTCTCTCTCTCTCTCTCTCTCTGCTTTTCAAATAAAATAAAAATGAATATATTTTCAACAAAGAAGACACATCAAAAATAATTGGATGAAAACAAATCGTGAAAGGCATGCATACGCGGGGGTCTTCAAAAAGATCATGGAAATATTATGAAAAAACCGTGTGTAGACTCCAACAAATTTTTCACCAAAATAAATTTATCATTTAATTCCATTTTTCCATACTGTCTGAAGTTCCCTCATACATATTACAAAATATGTTGCACGTGATAAATTCATATCTGTCAACTAAATAATTTACATAACAGAGTATTACTTGAGAAAAAGAAGCAAGCATTTAATTAGGTTTGATGGGTTCACATCACAGAAGATCAGCTCAATAGTCACAACAGAAAAGGAATAAGATGAGAACACCAAGTAATGGGGAGGCAAAGAGCTATTTGGAGGAAATATGTTTGAAGTTTGGATGTATATTATTAGAATAATATAATATATAATATTTAATGATATTAAGTATACATGTAATTAGAAATTTACCAGGCATTTGTTAACTCCATTTTGCTTAGCAGAATAATGTTTGTTATAGGATATGAAATTATACATATAAATATTTAGTTTAAAAAAACCTAGAATATTATCCATTTCATGCAGCATGAATTAACAGAGAGGTAGAGGCCATGTACCTGAAGCTTTGGATAGCTGAACCCAAGACCAAATATCAATCCATATGCCAAATCCATATCTTGTAAACCATCAAGGCAAGTAATTACTTTTGTACTAAATATTTTGATCTATAAAATGAGGATAACAGTAGTACCTGTATCAATGATTCTTGATGTGGGAACAGTATAAGATTATATATGCCAAGAATTTAGCAGCATACTTGGCAGACATCATGACTTGGGAAGTACTAGAAATGATTATCCTAAACCCATGTATACTAAGGTTTTATAGTAGAGGAAAAAGGCATATGAACCGGAATCATTATGGCTAAATTGGGTAACTGTCATCACAAACGCAGAGAAAGGAGTTAAGAGAAAATACACTGGGTGGAGGAGGACTTGGAAGCCACGAAACCTTTCATTAAAGAGATGGATGCTAGCCAAATATAGGACTTATACAGAATCTGGAGTAGGATTCAACAATCAGGCTAGATAACACCAAGTAATGCAAAAGCAGAGATAGTGTGGATAGTGCATTTGACAACAGATAAGACTTCTGTCTGAACAGCACACAAGCAGTATAGCTACTGAGCACAGACTTTATGCCAATAACCTCACGAGATAGACTCTATCTACCCCCATTATACAGATGGAAAAAAATTTGGGCACATGGAGGGTAAATAGCTTAATACTGTTATCTTCAGCTAGGAAGTGGGAAACTGGGAAAGAGCCCAGAGTTCATGTTCTTAAATAAAATAATCTGCGTGGTGTCTTTTGTTTGTTAGTGTAATACAATGTTACTGCCTATGGAAGCAAGGAATATGGCATCACTTAAAGTATGTTCTTCTGTCTAGAAGGGTGATTATCTTCAGCAACAGAAAGTGCATTGACCTGACATTGGAATGGACCTCAGTCTTGGTTTCCAGATTGGAAAATATAGCATTTACTCAGTGACAATTTACTAAATCAATGAAATAAAAAATCTCAAAGAATATCTAAAAAACACACCTAAACTATCAATTCATTATAAAAAATTTGTGATGGCAAATCACACTTAAAGTGTCTTACTGTAAAATAATAACTATGAAAACTTGAATGTTGAAACTTAGGTATATGTGAAAAAGAATTTTGTGTTATGGCTAAATCTATGTGATACACCATTTGTACTCCATCCCAACTTGGAATAATTTCTGGTTCATTTATTTTACATAAAAAAACTCACATTAAAATGATGGGTTAAATATAAAAGGTGGTTCAAATATAGGAAGCCTGTAAAGTTCTATTGAGTTCTGAAATAACTCCTGATTTTCCAGGTGCAATTTATTCAATTTACCTTCATTATCCTCACTCTATCCCTCCAACAAAAGGTCTATAGGCCATTTAATGGTCCTATGGATATTAGCACTTGTAATAGGGGTTGGATATAAAGTGACAGAAGGTGAAATTTAAATCAGCTCATTTTGTCATTGCTTTATTAGTTTTAAACTGAATCTTTTGACTAGGGCAGAAAATTAGCACTTCTAATGGAAGTGTGATTTATTTTTGATATAACAGTTCCAATTTTTGCTTTCTTCATTCAGCTATATCAAAAAGAGTTTGCTTGGTCCCATGCACCTTATACCAGCCTGTGCTTGGCTATGCGCCACAAAGTGTGATAGGAGTAGCAAAGGAATATGTGCTTTCAAGTCATGTTCAGTGATACAGAGGCTGTTACTTGCACATGTCTTGACTACCATCAAGTCAGCAGGCTACAAGGGTTCTTCAAAAAGTTCATGGAAAGATGCAAAACAAATTTGAAAACTACTCATAGGTTTTCGATATGCATTTTCCACAAATTTTTTGAAGAGTCTCATAATTCCACCTAGATTATGTGTGATTTTTTTTGCCTTGTATCTTTTAAGACTCATTCCATTTTGTCCCTGCCTCTCATTTCTTAACCTTCCCCAGTATCCCATTCCTTGCACATCCTTCTCCATCTGTATGCACTGTCCAGTCCTCCAGTTCTCATCCTGGCACATACCCATGTGACTATAATATGTCTCCTCAAATAAACCTTTCCTAATTAGCTTGAATACTGTTCTCCCTCTGGGCTCCCATAAGTTTCTATTTAGACTATTTATTATTTATCATGTTTATCCATCTACCTCATTAGACCATGACATTCTTGAAAGTTTACTTTGCATTCCATGATAACTCAGTGTCTGACACATGGTAAAAACCCACAACAGGTTTTCTGAATAATAATTAATCTAGCTGAAACTTCTGAGTAGTTATTGTATCAGACAGAATTTGGAACAACTTATATTTATCAAACATTTACATGCCAAAATTACTCCATGAGTAAGGAACTGTTACTATCATATCTTTTAAATGTGAAAACTGACACACAGGGAAATTCGTTAACTTGCTCAAAGTGGCTAATTAAGCAAGTTGCAAAGCCACTATGTTTACCATTTACTTTGAGTAAATGAGGAGATGCATGAAGCACTGGGTAATTTAATTACATGATCAGAGGTCTGTCTGTGCATACAGGAAAATTTATGGTATTCCATTTATTTACTGAGTACATATTGTATGCTGGACGTAGAAATCATAGCTGTAGCCTTCAAAAAAGAAATTAGACATATACAATGATAATGAATAAAATGCTATTAAATATATTCTTATGCCAAAGGCAATAGGAACACAACAATGAGTGGTCAGTTTCACACAATTAAAAATAGGAAAATTTTTATGAATGGAATTCAAATTTTAATAAATTAGATTTTTAATAAGAGGTTAATGGTGGAAGAGAAGGAACAGTTAGAGGGAACTGCAAGAGAAAAATACACCAATGATAATATCAGTTCAGAATAAAAATCTCAATAACAATAAATGAATAACAGTGACAGCTAGAAAACATTTATTATAGTTATGCTATGTGTCAGAAACTACTTACCGCTCATATTCAACCAATTTGATGATGGACCTGATGGAATTCTTGATTTCAATGAATCATCAGTTACTTTTAAATATGGTTAAGTCTTAAACTATGAGTAAAATAATATGTATTGCATTAGTCCATTTATATGAAATACCAGAAAAGACAATGTTATTCTATAGTGAGAAAGTAGAATAATGACTGCTTTTATTTTTTGGATAAAGGTGTATTTTATGATTAAGCAGTATGATTTAATTAATAGCTAGCAATGTTTGCCAAATCCCCGATCTGCATTAATTAGCAGTAGTCATAGTGATATCCTAGTTTTGTTCCTGACAGTATTGAAAACATCTTCTGTATTTCTTAACAAGATACATTAATAGATCAATGAGAAAGAAAAAAAAGAGATCAAAAACACATACACATGATCAATTGAATTTTGGCAAAGCATCTAAGGTAATTCAATGGGAAATGGAAACTTATGCAAAGAATGGTGTTGAAAAAATTTGGATAAAATGGAAAATATAGTAAAACCCTTCTCTCAAATCATGCACAGATTAATTCGAAAGAGGGTGTTTGACACAGCCATCACGATGCTGCTTGGACTGCCCATACTCCATATTTTAGTGCCTGAGTTAAAGGCCCAGCTCTCCACTGGAGCTTCCTGCTGAGCCGCGTGTTGGGAAGGAACAGTTGCTGGCTCAAGTAGTCAGGTTCCTGCTTGCCCATGTGAAAGACCAAACTGAATCCAAGTTTCCGACTTTGGTCTGGCCCAGTCCTGTTTTGGGCATTTGGAGAAAAAGCAGCAAATGGAAGATCTCTGTCTTTCTCTCTCTCTCTCTCTCTCTCTCTCTCTCTCTCTAACAGAATCAATTTAGCAGATGATATGATTCTTTATTTAGGGGACCCAAAGAACTCTACTAAGAGACTATTGGAACTCATAGAAGATTTTGGCAAGGTAGCAGGATATAAAATCAATGCACAAAAATCAACAGCCTTTGTATACACAGACAATGCCATGGATGAGGAAGAACTTCTAAGATCAATCCCATTCACAATAGCTACAAAAACAATCAAATACCTTGGAATAAACTTAACCAAGGACGTTAAAGATCTCTACGATGAAAATTACAAAACCTTAAAGAAAGAAATAGAAGAGGATACCAAGAAATGGAAAAATCTTCCATGCTCATGGATTGGAAGAATCAATATCATCAAAATGTCCATTCTCCCAAAAGCAATTTATACATTCAATGCAATACCAATCAAGATACCGAAGACCTTCTTCTCAGATCTGGAAAAAATGGTGCTGAAATTTATATGGAGGCACAAGAGACCTCGAATAGCTAAAGCAATCTTGTACAACAAAAACAAAGCCGGAGGCATCACAATACCAGATTTCAGGACATACTACAGGGCAGTTGTAATCAAAACAGCATGGTACTGGTACAGAAACAGATGGATAGACCAATGGAACAGAATTGAAACACCAGAAATCAACCCAAACATCTACAGCCAACTCATATTTGATCAAGGGTCCAAAACCAATCCCTGGAGTAAGGACAGTCTATTCAATAAATGGTGCTGGGAAAATTGGATTTCCACGTGCAGAATCATGAAGCAAGACCCCTACCTTTCACCTTACACAAAAATCCACTCAACATGGATTAAAGACTTAAATCTACAACCTGACACCATCAAATTATTAGAGAGCATTGGAAAAACCCTGCAAGATATAGGTACCAGCAATGACTTCTTGGAAAACACCCCAGAAGCACAGGCAGTCAAAGCCAAAATTAACTATTGGGATTGCATCAAATTGAGAAGTTTCTGTACTGCAAAAGAAACAGTCAGGAAAGTGAATAGACAACCGACAGAATGGGAAAATATATTTGCAAACTATGCAACAGATAAAGGGTTGATAACCAGAATCTACAAAGAAATCAAGAAACTCCACAAGATCAAAACAAACAACCCACTTAAGAGATGGGCCAAGGACCTCAATAGACATTTTTCAAAAGATGAAATCCAAATGGCCAACAGACACATGAAAAATTGTTCAAGATCACTAGCCATCAGGGAAATGCAAATCAAAACCACAATGAGGTTCCACCTCACCCCAGTTAGAATGGCTCACATTCAGAAATCTACCAACAACAGATGCTGGCAAGGATGTGGGGGAAAAGGGACACTAACCCACTGTTGGTGGGAATGCAAATTGGTTAAGCCACTATGGAAGTCAGTCTGGAGACTCCTCAGAAACCTGAATATAACCCTACCATTCAACCCAGCCATACCACTCCTTGGAATTTACCCAAAGGAAATTAAATTGGCAAACAAACAAGCTGTCTGCACATTAATGTTTATTGTAGCTCAATTCACAATAGCTAAGACCTGGAACCAACCCAAATGCCCATCAACAGTAGACTGGATAAAGAAATTATGGGACATGTACTCTATCGAATACTATACAGCAGTCAAAAACCATGAAACCCAGTCATTTGCAACAAGATGGAGGAATTTGGAAAACATCATGCTAAGTGAATTAAGCCAGTCCCAAAGGGACAAATATCATATGTTCTCCCTGATCGGCGACAACTAACTGAGCACCAAAGGGGAAACTTGTTGAAGTGAAATGGACACTATGAAAAACAGTGACTTGATCAGCTCTTGTCCTGACGGCTGATGTACAATAGTATTTTTTTTGTTCTAGTAACATTGGTTGAACTCTGTAATTAACACACAATTATTCTTAGGTGTTTAAATTTTAACTGAAAAGTGATGCCTGTTAGGAATTTGGAAAACATTATGCTGAGTGTAATAAGCCAATCCCAAAGGGACAAATGCCACTTGTTCTCCTTGATAGGTGACAAATAACTGAGCACCAAAAAGGAAACCTGTTAAAGTGAAATGAACACTATGAGAAACGGTGACTTGATCAGCCCTCACCCTGACTGTTGATGAGCAGCTTAATATGTTATCCCTCTTAGTATTTTTTTTGTTTGTTCTACTTAATACTTTTGGTTGAATACTGTAATCAATACACAATTCTTCTTAAGTGCTGAAACTTAACTGAAAAGTGATCGCTGTTAAATATAAGAGTGGGAATAAGAGAGGGAAGAGATGTGCAATTCAGGACATGCTCAAGCTGACTTACCTCAAACGGTAGAGTTAGAAACATACCAGGGGATTCCAATTCAATCCCATCAAGGTGGCATGTACCAATAACATCTCACTAGTCCCAGTGATCAATTTCTGTTCACAATTGATCATAAGGATAGGACTAAGAACCAAAGGGATCACATAAACAAGAATAGTGTCTGCAAATATAACTGATAGAATCAAAAAGGGAGAGAACGATCCAACATGGGAAGTGAGATACACAGCAGACCCATAGAATGGCAAATGTCCTCAACAGCACTCTGGCCTCATAATCAGCCCTTAAGGCATGCGGATCCGGCTGAAATGCCCATGAGAGTATTTCAGGCATGGAAAGCCAAGACACTCTAGGGAAAAAAAAAAAAAAAAACCTAAATGAAAGATCTCTGCGAGTGAGATCCCAGTGGAAAGAATGGGTCATCAAAGAAGGAGGTACCTTTCTCTGAAGGGAGGAGAGAACTTCCACCTTTGACTATGGCCTTGTCTAAATATGATCATAGTCAGTGAACTCAGGGGGCTTCCATAGCCTTGGCAGCTCATGACAAGAGCCTCGGGTGATTACTGGGGCCATAAACAAGAATGTCAATTTGTTAAATCAACAACAGGAGTCACTGTGCACTTACTCCTCATGTAGGATCTTAGTCCTTAGTGTGCTGTACATTGAGATTTAATGCTATAACTAGTACTCAAAGAGTATTTTTCACTTTATGTTTCTGTGTGGGAGCAAACTGTTGAAATCTTTACTTAATGTATGCTAAACTGATCTTCTGTATATAAAGAGAAATGAAAATGAATCTTGATGTGAATGGAAGGGGAGAGGGAGTGGGAAAGGGGAGGGTTGCGGGTGGGAGGGACGTTATGGGGGGGAAGCCATTGTAATCCATAAGCTGTACTTTGGAAATTTATATTCATTAAATAAAAGTTAAAAAAATTAATTTGAGATTGACATCAAATCTAAAGTAGGAAATTATATAATTTATAATTGGAAAGATAGGACAATATGTTTTTAGAAAATATGTCTCAGTACACACAAAGGAAGAAGCATAAGACAAAAATAATTTATGAAGTTGTCTCAATATAATGAACTTTAACTAGACGTCATCATTAATAAAAAGAAAATGCAAGCCACAGACTGGGAGAAAACAATCACAGGACAAAGGTACCTGACAAAGACTTTGTATCCGGCGTATATAATTTTTAAAAACTCCTAAATGTCAAAAATAAACTGACAAATGAAGCAATAAAAGCCTAAATATTTAAACAGATAATATACTATGAAAGCTTAATAAATAAATATCTGATAAGAACATAAAAGAACTCAACATCATCTATCGTCAGAGAAACAGAACTCAAAACTACTCAACACACTTTACAAGTACTAGAAGAGCTAAATTATGATAGTCAATAGCAAATGTTAACAAGCATGAGAAACAATTTGAACTCTCACATGTTGCTGATAGTGTAAAATGTTACAAACACTTGGGAAAAGTGACAATATCTTATAAATCAATCATTCACAATTTCTATTACTATTGCCCATTAATCCTATCCCCAGATATTAACCAAAAGAAATGAAAACATCTCTATGTATAAGGCTTATTTATTTCATCATCATTTAAAATAACCTTAAGCTACAAAAAAGTAAATTTTCATCAACTGGATGATACACAAGCAGAGTGTTCTAAAGAGACTTGTTTAGCACCAATAAACACTAATGACCTTGGAACATAAAAATGAGAATAACTGTTGTTATGGGAAGGGATATAAAGAAATTGTATAAGATGAATAAAATATCCTATATATTGATGAATATGTTGATAATATGCTTGTATATATTTGTCAAAACTCATAAAAATGTTCCTTTAATGTCTTTGAATTTTACTGCATGGAAATTTTACCTTAATATAACTTGACCTCAATATAAACCATAAAATAGTAACAAGTTGTGTAGGGGCCTGCCCCATGGCACACTAGGTTAATCCTCAGCCTGTGGCGCCAGCATCCCATATGGGTGCCGGTTCTAGTCCCGGTTGCTCCTCTTCCAGTCCGGCTCTCTGCTGTGGCCTGGGAAAGCAGTGGAGGATGGCCCAAGTGCTTGGGCCCCTATACCTGTGCAGAAGACCAGGGAGAGGCACCTGGCTCCTGGCTTCAGATTGGCGCCATTTGGGAAGTGAACCAGAGGAAGGAAGATCTTTCTCTCTGTCTCTCTCTCTCACTGTCTGTAGCTCTACCTGTCAAATAAATAAATAAAAAATTTTTTAAAAACTTATATATGTACATATAGTAATATTTGAACAATCATACATTGTTTGTAGGGATATAAAACTCTTGAACTGTTTTGGACAACAGTTTAGTGTTTTCTCCAATAATTAACTATAGAACAACCTTATACCTCAGCATATAAACTCATAAGTCTATAAACTTAATACCTGAGCAAAATCATCCAAGTACATGCCTACGTAAATGCATGTTCATAACAGTACTATTCACAATAGCCAAATAATAAGCCAAAAAGTCATCAACAGAAAAATAGGTAAGCAAATTGTCTATACCTTTAAATACAATGGAATGCTGTTCAGTTGTAAAACGAATGAGTTTGTAATATATACTACATGTAGATGAAGCTGAAAACCATGCTCAAAAAAAGCATTAAGACACAAAGGTCACACAATTTATGGTTTCATTTCTATGAATTATCTGGAATATGTAAATATATACAGATTCGTATTGGTGGTTGTCAGAAATGAGGAGAAACCAATTAACAGGGGTGGAATCTTAAGTGGGAGGGATGGATCCTAGGTGATGATTGCAGAGCATTCTGAATGTACTAAATGTTGTAGAAGTGTCCACTTTCCATTGTTTAATTTTATGTTAAATAAATTTCACCCAAATGCATGTTTGAAGTTTTTATTTATTTATTTATTTGAAAGTCAGAGTGGAGAAGGGAAAGAGAGAGCAAAAGAGAACTCTTCCAACCAGTGCTTCAATTCCCAAATGGCTGCAACAGCCAGGGCTGGGCTAGACTGAAGCCAGGAACCCATAACTCCATGCAGGTCACACATGTGGATGGCAAGGGGACCAAGCAGTTGGTCCATCTCTCAGCGCTTTCTCAGAATCATTAGCATGAATCTGGCACAGAAGCTTAACCTGTTGTGCCACAACACTGATCCCACCTCAAGAAACTTAAAAAAGGAGTGTCTATCAACTTCATCTTGTATTGTCTAATGTTTCTGATTAATATTAATGATGTCTAAAATCTTGATGCACAGAAACCTTTCCAAATATGAGAATCTATAATTTTCTTTTTTTAACTTTTATTTATTTATTTATTTATTTATTTTTTTTGACAGGCAGAGTGGACAGTGAGAGAGAGAGACAGAGAGATAAAGGTCTTCCTTTTGCCGTTGGTTCACCCTCCAATGGCCGCCGCTGCAGCCGGCGCACCGCGCTGATCCGATGGCAGGAGCCAGGATCCAGGTGCTTTTCCTGGTCTCCCATGGGGTGCAGGGCCCAAGCACTTGGGCCATCCTCCACTGCACTCCCTGGCCTTAACTTTTATTTAGTAAATATAAATTTCCAAAGTACAGTTAATGGATTACAATGGCTTCCCCCCCATAATTTCCCTCCCACTCTCACCCCTCTCATCTCCTGCTCCCTCTCCCATTCCATTCCCATCAAGATTCATTTTCAATTATCTTTACATATGGAAAATCGATTTAGTATATATTAAGTAAAGATTTCATCAGTTTGCACCCACACAGAAACACAAAGTGTAAACTACTGTTTCAGTACTAGTTATAGCATTACTTCATATTGGACAAAACATTAAGGACAGATCCCACATGAGAAGAAAGTAATCTATAATAAGTAAGTAAATCTATAATTTTCTGATGATTATAATTGACAGAGAGAAAATTGCCTTTAGATGGCTAGCTCTCTTTAAAAACATTTATGCTTATATTTTATTTATTTGTAGGGCAGAGACAGACAGATGGAGAAACAGAGAGATCTCCTGTCTTCTGATTCACTCCTCAAATGTATGCAAACAGTCAGCGCTGGGTTAAGTTAACACCAGGAGCCAGGAACTCTATCCAGGTCTCTCACATGAATGGCAGGGTCCTGACTACTTGAGCCATCCACTACTGCCTTCCAGAGTTGTATTAGTAGGAAGCTGGAATGGAGAGCACAGATGGGGTTTAAATTCAGGCACCGTGATATGGAATGTGAGCATCCCAAACATTGTCTTAACTGCCACACCAATCACCTGTTCCCAGATACTTAACTTTATTGAGATAAAACTTATGCAGAGAAGTACCTATGAGTACATAATCGTGGAGTTCCTCATACTGAACGTACATTATAATCAGCCCAGAGAAAAAGAAACAGATTGCATTAGAGCCTTTCTATGCCCTTCATGACAGAAACACCACACCCACCCCGATATTTAGTTGCTGCTCTGACTTCTAGCAGTATAGATTAATTTTACCTACATCTCATTATATAAATAGAATCATACTGTCTAGCTTCTTAGTACTAAATTTCTGAAATTCATTATTTTGTTACTTGCAGTCATAGCTCAACCTCATTGCCATGAAATATTCCACTGTATGACCATACCCCAAATCCATTTTTTTATGCTATTGACATGCATTTGGAAAGAACCCAGTTAGGGTTGGGTTAGAAATAGAAGTAGGGCTAGGTTACACTTTTAAATTTTATAAAATTGAGTTTTTACATTTAGGTGTATCATTCAATTTGTGTTGTTTTTTTAAACATTCATTTTATTTATTTGAAAGACAGAGTTAATGATAGCAAGACAGAAAGATAGAAAGAGATCTTCTATCCACTGGTCCACTCCTCAAATGTCCCCAACAGCTATGTCTGGGGCCAGGCTAAAGCTAAGAGCCAGGAGCTTCTCCCAGGACTCCCATATGGGTGCAGGGGTCCAAGCAATTGGCCCATCTTCCACTTCTTTCCCAGGTGTATTAAGAGGGAGTAGGATCAGAAGTGGAGCAGCCAGGACACAATCTGGTGCCCATATGTGATGCCAGTGCTGCAAGTGGTGGCTTAACACAGTAGGCCACAAGGCTGGCCCCTGGATACGGAATTTTTTAATACAATTTTTGAAACACTTCTACCATAACCATTGAATTGCCTTTGTACTTCTGTGAAATAAGTTACACATGAATCTATGCCTTGATTTCTTGAGTATGCTTTGTACTCTACTTATCTATGATGGCAATACTTCACTATTTGGTGGAAACACCACTCTTTTTAATGCAGAAGTGTTGCATTCAAGGAGTGTTAGCCCAAATTTATTCTTTTCAAGTTTTGCTTTCTTTTGCTATCCTGTTTTAAATTTCTCTAATAATTTTATAATCAGCTCATCAATGTATATGAAAATCTTACTGCATTAAATAAATAGATCATTTTAGGGGTCATCACTGCTGCCCAATAGATTAATCCTCCATCTGTGGCACTGGCATCCTATATGGGAGTGGGTTCTATTCCCGGCTGCTCTTCTTCTGCTCCAGCTCTCTGCTATGGCCTGGGAAAGCAGTAGAAGATGGCCCGAGTGCTTGGGGCCCTGCACCCACGTGGAAGACCTGTAAGAAGTTCCTGGTTCCTGGCTTTGGATCAGTCCAGCTCCAGCTATTGCAGCCATCTGGGGAGTGAACCAGCAGATGGAAGACCTTTCTCTCTGTCTCTCCCTCTCACTGTCGATAACTCCACCTTTCAAAGAAGCAAATAAAATCTTTAAAAATACATCATTTTTGAGAAAATTGATAACAATATTGAGCATTTCAACACAGAGAAATGAGAAATTCATCCATTGATAAGGGTCTTCTTTAATTTCTCTCAGTAAAATTTATACAAATATTGTGCATCTTCAAGGTTTATCCTGAATGATTTCATTGTATTTTTATTGTATTGATTTTATTGTATTTTTTCTATGGTATAAAAATAAGATTGATTCATATATTTTGACCTGTCTTTCAACTTCACTAACCTACATTATTTTCACAGTAAATTTGTACACAGTTTGCTACATAGAGGATTCTGTTGTCTGCAGTTAAAAACAGTTGTAGTTCTTTTCCAATTTGAATGCCTCTTGTTGCTTTCTCAGGCTGTATGTCACTAGTTGAATTTACTGTAATTTACTGAATAGAAATGCAATCAGAGATATTTCGCTTGTTCCTTTACAGAGAAAATAATCAGTCTTAAACCCCAACTATGATCTTAGCTATATGCTTTGTAGATGCTCTGCATCATGGTGAGAAAACTCTCATAATCTCAGTTTGCTGAAAGTGTGTTGTTTTATTTTAAGTCAGGGTTTAAAACGAGATTTTTTTTGACAGGCAGAGTTAGACAGTGAGAGAGAGAGACAGAAAGAAAGGTCCTCCTTTTCCTTTGGTTCAACCCCCCAAATGGCCACCATGGCTAGCACTGCAGTCGGTGTGCCGTGCCTATCCAAAGCCAGGAGCCAGGTACTTCTCCTGGTCTCCTACACGGGTGCAGGGCCCAAGCACTTGGGCCATCCTCCACTGCCTTCCCGGGCCACAGCAGAGAGCTGGACTGGAAGAGGAGCAACCGGGACAGAATCCGGCTCCCCAGCTGGTACTAGAACCCAGGGTGTTGTCACTGCAGGTGGAGGATTAGCCTAGTGATATAATAATAATATAATTATTTAAATTATGACTGCTAAATCAAAGTTTTACCTCTGGGTTATCCCTGGAAATCCTAACATATACTCCATTCTTATATATTATTGGATTAAACTTGCTAAAATTTTCTTTGCAACTTTCGCATTTGTGTTTATGAAGGATGTTGAACTATACTTTTCTATATTTGAGATAGCTGTTTCCAGTTTTAATATTGGGCTAATTGTGCAGGACAGGGTTAACTAGGCAATTTGGATTTTCAAATCTTCGCACATTCCCAAGAAATCACTGCATTTGGGACACAACTAGCCATTCCCCAGGTCCTGAGAACTAAGTCTGAGCCATTAGATTATCCTGCCTGATATGTCTGTTTTTTGTGCTCCTGATAATTTGATCATATCTAGACAAGTTTGACCAGATAGTTTATATTGTCATTTGAACTATCATTTATTTATGATGAATGCCCGTTTTTGTAAAGCAAAAGCGTGAGGAAGATAAAAGGATGGAGTCCTAGTAGTTTAGGTCCATCACACTGTTACATCCAATTGTCAGCTACAATAAAATATTACAAAAACCAGTGGCAGTAGCACATGAATTTTATTGAAAATGAGAGGCAAAGCAATGGGATTGACATTCCTTACCAGAGTGTGGCCCCCAGCAACTAGTTACACAGCTTTTTATAGTATTCTTCCACTAGGGCTCACAATTTCGAATCCCTGGTATTCAGTGAACAATAAAAAAAAAAAACAAAAACCCTGAATATGGTTGTAAGATAACAGTTAACAATAACAAACCCAGGAACAATGCAAACCCAAGATATGATTGTAGAATAACAGTACAGGGTGCATTTCTGTCAACTTAGGCAGAACACTGGGGCTGTGTCCTTTCTCAGTTCCTTGGAATTTGGGCCCCCATAGTTTCACAAGATACACCCTTAGCCTTTAGCAAGCAAAGCTAATATGTACAGAAGCAAAAGATCTGCAATTAATTTTAGTCACACTCACTCCATTTTGATTTTGATTTACAACACAATTGCTAAACCCCATGTGACTGACCCCTAATAAAAAAATCTGACATCAAGACTAGGATGAAGTTCTATGACTTGGTAAACTTTTTAGGTGGTAGACACTGTTGCTAGGAGACTTAAGTGCATCCCTATAAGACTCATTTCTTAGTGGAAAAATCTGGTAGGTCGTGCTGGTTCTCCTGAACATTGTCTCATATGCCTTTCCTTTTGTTGATTTTAACATGTAATTTTTCATTATATTAAACTGCAACTGTGGGAATAACAGCCTCTAAATTCTGTGAACTCTTTAGTGAATTACTAAGCCTGAGAGCCATGTTGAAGACCAACACCACAAGTGACACTGATCTGATAGAACAAGTTGGGAAGTGTTTCTTCCTTTGCAATTTTCTGGAGGAGGCTGTGGAGAATCCAGATTATCACTTCCTTAAGTTGTTGGTGGAATTCATTTTCTTTTTTCAAAGATTTTCCTTTGTTTATTTGAAATAAAATCAATGACAAGGAGAGAAGGAGAGACAAAGAGGACAGACAGATTTGAACCAGTGCTCTGATATGCGATGCCAGCATCACAAGTTGTGGCAGAATTTGCTGGGTCATGATGTCTGCCCAGGTAGAATTCATTTGCAAAGCATTTGTGCTTGGAGTATTGTTTGTGGAGGCCTCTTAGTTACCGGTTCAGAGGGTTTATCAGCCATAACATTAATCATATACATATATATGCATATATATATATTCTTGAGTGACTTTTAGTAGTTCTTCATGGAATTTGGTCATTTCACTTGTTAATTTTCTTGGCATAAAGTTATCAATAATAGTGTCTTAGCATTCTTGTGATAAGTATAGAGTATACAATAATATTGCTGATAATTCTGTATGTTAGTAACTTCTTTCTTCTTTTTTCCTTATCTACCTACTTACTTAGGGATTTATCAATGTTATTATTTCAAAGAATTATGTTCTTAGAATTGTATCTACAAATCAAATTGAATTTATTAAAAACTAATTAAAATTAAAATTAAAAATTATAAAATAATCGGATTTATTTTCAGTGACGTTTTCTATTTTGTCTGTTTTCTATTTTATTAACTTGCTATGTCCTTTATCATTTTCTTTCTTCATATTATTTTGAATTTCTTTCTTTTGTTTTTCTTTAAATTCATAATTTTTATTTTAATACAGATGACTTGCATTTTCATATTCATTCAGCATGGATTATTAAGAAGTGAGTAATTCAATTTTCAGATAGTTTTCTGAATATTTTAGGTTTAAATTAAAATATTTTATTACTTATTTAATCCCATTGTGGCCAGAGAATAGGCTTTGAATCCATTTAAGCTTATTAATTTTTTATGGCTCAGAATGTAATCTATCTTGGCAGAAATTCTAGATGTACTAAAACAAATATGTTTTCTTATTGTGTTGGATGAAGTTTTGACTAAATATCAGTTTGGTAAAGATGATGTAATATGTTGCTCAAGACTTCTATATAATTATTTGATCTACCAAACAAATGTATTTCCTTTATTAATAATATTGGAGTTCTCATATATCATTGTGAATGCCTCCATTTCTACTAGAAGTAACCCCTGGTTTTGCTTCACATATTTTGTAGCTATTTTGTTAGGTACATAAACATTTACAAATCCTATAAATTCCCTTGGAACTACGTTATGAAATGGACTTCTTTACCCCAAGAGAGCTTCATTTTTGAGAGATCTACTTCATTTTATTAAAATATGGCTACTGCAGCTTACTTATCATTAGTGTTAGTTCACCATATCTTTCTCTATCCTTTTGGTTTTAACCTACTTTACCTTTTTAAATAGATGTGTTCTAGGCAGCATATAGTTGATTTTTGCTTTTTTTAAAAAAAATAATTTTATATATGGATTTGAAACACAGAGTTACAGAGAGAGAGAAAAAAAATGAGAGATCTTCCATCCACTAATTCACTCCCTAAATGGCCACAGCTGCCAGGTCTGGGCCAGGCCAAAGTCAGGAGCAGGAACTCTGTCCAGGTCTCCTTCAGGAGTGGCAGGAGCCCAAGTGTTTGGATTATCTTCCACTGCCTTCCCTTGTCTATTTGCAGGGACCTGGGTGGGAAGTGGAGCACCCAGGACTCAAACCAGTGCTCTGCTGTGGGGCACCAGTATTGCAAGCAGCAGGTTTAGCTGCTGTGCCACGATGTAGGTTCTTTTTTCCAATATGGTAATTTCTGCCTTTTAATTGAGGTGTTATTCCACCTAAAACTGACTATATGTTAGTATGTTAAGTCTATTGCTTTTCTTTATTTTTTTTCTTTACCTCCTGTTCCTTTTCCCTGTTTCCTCTTTTTTAAAATATATTGTTTTCTTTATTTTAGTCATTTCTTATGATTTAATTGTGTTCCCTTTGCTCACTTGTAGTTAGCACTTTTTATAGTAGTGGTTGCCCAAGAGTTTTTAGAACGCAGCTTCAACTTTTTTTATATAAATCTATAGTTTTATTAAGACCAAAACTTGGTCGGCGCCGCGGCTCACTAGGCTAATCCTCTGCTTTGCGGCGCCGGCACACCAGGTTCTAGTCCCGGTCGGGGTGCCGGATTCTGTCCTGGTTGCCCCTCTTCCAGGCCAGCTCTGTGCTGTGGCCAGGGAGTGCAGTGGAGGATGGCCCAAGTGCTAGGGCCCTGCACCCCATGGGAGACCAGGAGAAGCACCTGGCTCCTGCTATCGGATCAGCACGGTGCGCCGACCACAGCGCACCGGCCGCGGCGGCCATTGGAGGGTGAACCAACAGCAAAGGAAGACCTTTCTCTGTCTCTCTCCCTCACTGTCCACTCTGTCTGTCAAACAAACAAACAAACAAAAAGACCAAAACTGACTGTGTGGTTGAAGTTTACATTTAAGCAACATTTTCACAGAAACCTAACACATGCCTACAGAGATTTTACAATGCAGCTCTGGATGCAGGTCTAGACCATGTCAAGAACTGATGGATCTTAGGAATCAAGATGAAACATCTTGGGTCTCAGTTAATTCTTAGGATAAAAAACCAAAATCTTTGGTGCTTTAAAGTAAGCCACTGCCCCAGTATGAATGATTATTTTCCTCCTGAGACCAGGGCTTCTGAAATGGTTCAACACTTGAATAGTTCCAATGAAATGTGTGCTGTCTGTGACTGAACCCTGCCACCCACGGTTTCTGAGCTCAAAATTCAAAAAACCAGAGGCTTTGAGAGTTTTTACCTTAAGAGCATGGGTCCTTGTCTTTCCCTACTCTCCCAGCTCCTGTACCACTCTCTTCCCCTCTTTCAGTACCTCAGCCAGTGGTTTGGATCAATGAGCTGATACAACTTTGTAACTGGAAAGGAAAGGGTCTTCTCGTCTAATTTAAGCATTAGCACCTCTAAGAAGAATGACCTATTTGCCTGTGTGCCCTCTCCCTCCCAAGTCAGTCTCCATCTCCAAAATGGCAGCTTTGCTAACTTATGAACAGGCTTAGTCCTTTGTGGGAAACAACATTAAGCCCAGGCAGAAGACACCTTGGCTTATAGGTTTCAGGCAATCACAGTTTTAAACAATATCTCATCTCGCAGTCCCCATTTATGGCGTCAATGACTTTCTTTTTTTGAAAAGGTGAAATATCACGGACATAGAATCATCAGTTAGTTGTTCTTTACATTGTTTCACAATTTCTCCAATCAGGCCCCAAATTTTAATCAAAACGATCCAACCTATTTCCCTTCCTCCCTGTATCATCCCTCCCACCCCTAAATAATATACCAGCAATAGCCAAAAACTACACATATAGAACCACACTGTAAAAGCGCAATAGTGTTAACTCTTGAGAAGAAGGCTGTGGGTTGTGGAGATGCTCTCTGAAATCCTACAGAATCTTCTTGTTCTCCCACACACCCAGTCCTGCAAGTTTTGTCCTTCTTAGAAGGCCCTTCGCTTCCCTCAGCAAAGCACAGAACAGGCTGCCTTGAAACACCTCTCCCCCTTTCCTCCACTGGCATGGGCTACACAGCTTGGGACAGCTTAAAGCACGTGGGCTGCTGCCGGCACAGAAACTGTACTGGCGCCCATAATCTGTTCCGGCAAAGCCTAGGCTTTTCTGACTCGTCTCTCTTCTTCTTCGGTTTGCTCTCTTCTCTCTTCTCTCCAGAATCAGAAGCAGCTTTGCGCTGACCTCCCTCGACTTCCCTGTGTCATGTGCTGTCTTCCGCGACTGCAGAAGCGCAGCAATGAGGTGAGGGCGACCCAGATTCTCCTCCGGTTCCCACTCGTCTTCTTCTGAGGAAGCTTTCCACTTTAGGAGGCGCTCCACTCTGCCCCGCGCAAGCCCACGGGCAAGAACTTTTCCACCATGTATCCCGCTTCCTCCTCTTCTAGCACCTCCTCCACTTTCTTCTAGTTTTGTGTTTTACCCCAGAATGCCCTCCAGCTTTCTGGCATACAGGGTGATATTGCTCAAAGCAGCACCCAAGAGCGCGAGAAGAATCGAGGTCACACTAGTGGCGCATGCGCAAGGTTGGCCAGCAAGAGTGATGCCCAGAAAGCAACAAGCCCGGTGGGGTGGCCGCAGGGAGCCCCTTACCTCACCTGGCCAGTGTTCAGCAGTCTGCCTTCCAGGGATGCGTCACCATTTCCTATGGGGTACACGAAACTCACAATACTTTTTTACTTTTGTTCTTCTGTAAGTAAACTTTCTGCTTTTTTTTTTTCTTTTTGTGCCGGCCTGCGGCACAATGAACTGGGTTTTCCTGAAACAGAGAGTGGGAATGCGGGGACAAGGACGCAAAGAATGGAGCCAAGACAAGTCCTGATCAAGGCTCCTTTATTGAACAAATCCAGTAGTATTTAAACATGACCAGTTGTCTACAAGAAGGAGCACAAAAGATTTACATATCAAAAAGGCTTTTAAGGTTACAAAGAGTTCCCACAAGCTTCTTAATTATTGATCACAAAGGTACAATAAAACACTTAGGTGATAAATGCAGGTAACAGGTGTGACTGATTATCTGTATCATGTCTTGTGAAAGGTTTAGGTTCTTCCTGCCTCTTCCCGGAATCTCCCTAGCCCAATTGCCTGTGCCCGGGAAGTCTCCATTCATATGTTTAAGTGTAAACAAAGGGAGCGACTACCTGTGGCTGCCCACACTTTTTTTTTTTTTTCTTTTTCAGTCTGTATTCGGCTGCTCTAAGAGACTGCCTGAAAACCAGATACACTATAAAGAAAATAAATTTATTTCTCATGGTTCTGAGAAGTCAAGAATCAAGTATTGCATCTGGGGAGGGCCTTCTTCCTTCATCTTATCATTGCAGAGGCCATCCCCCAGTGAGACAGAGTGAGCGAGAACGAGGGAGCATGCAATAGACTCACTGTTCTAGCACTGCCATGCCTGGGGTTACCAACCCACTCCCTAGATAATGGCAGTAGTTCACGCTTAAGGGTGGAGCTCTCATACCTAATCCTTTCTTAAAGTGCCCACCTCCTAGTAGCGTAGTATCGTCGCAGGAATAAGGATGTTTCCACAAGAATTTTTTTTAATTAATATTTATTTATTTGTTTGAAAGGCAGGAAGAGAGACAGAAAGGGAGAGATCTGCTTTTTCAAACCATCCAAATGGCCTATTCAGCCAGGGCTTGGCCAAGCCAAAGCCAGGAGCCAGTAACTGCATCTGGGTTTACTTCATGGGCAGTAGAAACACAAGCATGCAGGCCATCCTCTGCTGCTTTCAGAGATGCGTTAGCAGGAAACTGGGCAGGACGTGGAGCAGCTGGTTTTAACCAGCACTTGAATATGAAGTGCCAGCATGGAAAGCAGTGTCTGAACTTGCTGCATGACAACACTGGCATTTTCTCATGAGTTTTAGAGGGGATATTCAAATCTTAGCACTACTGTTGCCTTCATATATTTAACTTTTAAATATGCAATAAACCCCATATTCTATTATTACTTTTGCATAGTTATTGTCACTAGAGATTTAAATAAAAAGGAAAAATAAACTCTGTGTTTAGCCATGTAGTTACCATTTCTCCAGTTCTCTATTCTTTCATGTAGATTCATATTTTCATGCCACATCATTTTTCTTCTACCTGAGAACCTCCCTTAACATTTCCGGTAGTGCAGGTCTGGTTTCATCTTCTATATATCTGAAAAATCTTCACATTGCCCCTATTGTTTAAACATGACTCTGAATGAGGAATGCTAAGTCAATGTTGTGGACTGCATGTTTGTGGATTTCCCAAATTCAAACCTCCAAGGCAGTAGTATTAGGAGATAGGAGAAATTAGGGAATTAGGTTTGAATGTGGCCCTGATTGGATTAGTGTCCTTCCTAAGAGAGTAAGGCTGGAGCTCTCTTTCATGCACTCTGCTCCTCTCTTCCTCTTCCTCACCTTCATGCTTTTCTTCATCCTCTCCCCTCTAATGTATGTGTGTATGTGTGTATTTGTGCACAAAGGAAGGGAATATGTAGAGTGCCCCTACAGAACGCACGATGATACCGCAATCTCACAGCACATCTTCCAGATTGTTGAGGAATGCTTTTCTATTTTTAGCCACTCAGCTAGAATGAACTAAAACAGACAATATAAACATTGATTTCTTTAGGCGGATACTCACAGTAACATAGTAGCATTTTTTAAAAAAGCATTTACTTTCTTAAAAATGAGTTACTGAAATTTAAATACTCCAGTATTAGTCTCAAAGTGCTATTGTAGTGATGTCTACTAGCTAGAAAATTTCTAACTATATTAAAGTGCAGATTTATATTGTTCTTTTAGTTGTTCCCTATTATTGCTTTAATAGCCTCTTAATGTCCATGGAGTCTGTACTGGCGTTACCTCTTTCATTTCTGAAGTCATTGATTTGTGTCTTCTGTATTTTTCTTAATTAGTGTGGTTAGGAACTTATCAATTTTATTGATATTTTCAATGAACTAGACTCTGGTTTCATTGGTTTTTCAGTGTTGTTCCTGTTTCCAATTTCATTTCTGCTCTAACTTTTATTATTTATTTTATTCTGTTGCTTTCTTTAGGTTTAATTTAATCTTCTTTTTCTACCTATCCAATATTTTTAAATATTATTTAGACATCCTTATCTTACTCCCTATATAAAAAGATATCTGATATTGACAGATTATACCATAGGATTCAGGAAACTCTTATTCATGAACAAATATTGTATGCCTTTTACTGTATCAAACTTGATCTATGCTATTGTCTTGATTTCTCACAATTATCCTTTTTTTTTTTTTTTTGACAGGCAGAGTGGACAGTGAGAGAGAGAGACAGAGAAAAAGGTCTTCCTTTGCTGTTGGTTCACCCTCCAATGGCCGCCGCGGCCAGCGCACCACGCTGATCCAAAGGCAGGAGCCAGGTGCTTCTCCTGGTCTCCCCTGGGGTGCAGGGCCCAAGCACTTGGGCCATCCTCCACTGCACTCCTGGGCCACAGCAGAGAGCTGGTCTGGAAGAGGGGCAACTGGGACAGAATCCGGCGCCCCGACCTGGACTAGAACCCAGAGTACCGGCGCCGCTAGGCGGAGGATTAGTCTATTGAGCCGCCGCGCTGGCCTCTCACAATTATCTTTTAAAGTAAGATATTACTGTCCCCATTTACTAATGGAAAAACTAAAGCTCAGAGAATTTGTCTAACAACTCTGACAGAAGGAGTGGGAAATTAACTCATCTTTATCTATCATCAAAACCTATTTTGCAATGCAAGTGTATATGCATACAGCCTATTATAGTTTATTAGATGAGCTTTATAATCCTATTAGATGAAAAACTGTTGTATAAACTGATAAAGGCATTAGATTATATTATAACCTTCCTCTTAATTGTTAACACTTATTACAAACATATTTTATGCTACATATATACTGATTCACATTATCTATACAATAACCTTATGAGGTTAGTTATCTCAGTTACAAAACCAATTAGAACGAGGCCCAAACAAAGACCAAATAATTTGCTTGAAATACGCAACTTTAAATGGTAGATATGTAATCAAACACAAGCAGCTGGGATATAGAACCCCTGCACTTAGCCTCTAAGCTGCCTAATTACTTCAGTAACAGTTTGTTTTTAATATATGCATGGTAACAAGAATCATTTGCATTATGTAAAATTTGTATGCAAACTGAGTAATTTAAAATAGAAAGCTGACTAAATTCTCCTAAAGCCATCCAAACATCCTTGGGTAGGTTTCCTACAATCTATCCATATAACAACCATTTTTATAACCAGACTAGTTATTAGGTCTGGGACATTAAAATTCAAGTTAGATGAAAAGGCACAGCATTTTGTATCTCTATTAATTATAATGGGAATTATAATTCTGAAGAGAAAACAAACAAATATTTTGAGAAAACAGAAAATAACTTAAGTACCACATAACCAATAGGGCAATTAATTCAGGAAATTCACTCCTTAATAAATGGAAACATCTCTTTTTTAGTTGTTAATTTATTGTGCTTAGTACTTTGCAACTTGATTTTTAAAGAGCCCTTTTACAAGTCAGAATTATCATTACCATGTGAAGCACAAAAAAAGCATTTCTAAAATAAAAATAGCTTTTGGAGCACATCTGTTTCAATGATATGTATTAAAGAAATTTGCATCTCTTGGAATCTGACTTCTTTGTGTGTTGTTTTCAGAAGGTGCCCTACAGGACTCTCAATGAGCCTAAGTGTCAGGAGAGATGGGTGTTGCCATGGTAAGAACACATTTTTTAATTGAATGGCAAACTAATAGGCACATAAAACCCACATAACTTCTTGGCACATAAATTGCCTCTGCTGGGGCTGGAAATAAGCATACTCTTCTTCTGAAACATTTTGCTATCTTTCCTGGGTTTTCTGTGGATAGTGGAGTCAGACGTCTCCTTTTGCAGCCTGAAGCCTCTTCACCTGGTCTCTCTCACCTCCCCTCATCGATAGAACTGCAGTTTTCTTAGTGCCAGGAAGAACTATTTTGTGTGCAAAGGGAGCATTAGATGTTCGAGGTTGTATTAACCCATTCTCTGATTTCTAACACCTATCTGGAATCTGCATCTAACCTATGGGAAGGTGATATTAAACATGACTCAACATATCCCTTAAGATTTTGTTCTAGAGTTCCCTATAAAATAGGGATTTCTATCTACAGTGACTAAGAATAAGTACTTTTGGATTTTACTAGAGAAAAATAATGTACCAAACAGGTAAGTTCAAAAGTACCCTATCATCTCAGAAACGTGCTATTTATTTATAGACTTCTCCCCTCAGCCTTTCCCTTCTTCCTTATTCCCCATCCGTGTCCCACCTAACCCAACTTAGTCATATCTTTCATTGACCCAGCAGTAAAAGTTTTTGCCCTTTTTATTGTTTCTCTACTTGGACATTATGCACTCACATATCCTTATTCATCCTTTGCATGAAAAATGAGGACTCTTAAATGGCATTTCACAGGTGATATAGCAATTTGCAGGATGGAGCTCTGCCTCCTTTTTTTCCATTTGAGGATTATTTTTTCTGGTTTCACTTTAATCACAATGAAGCATGTGGAGAAGACGGTTATTTTTGGAAGCACATTGACAAATTTTTAAGTAGACATTGTATTTGACAAAGAATGCTGTTCTGAGATCACTCTGGCTTGAACAATAAGAAAATTCAAGACTATGGGAGGCAAACACAACAGGATATCCATAAGTAACAACGCCTACTTATCAACTAGGGTGAGCTTAACAGACTTGTTCCTGACTGTGACAAACAGTGAGCTGAATTCTTAGAGAGGCTGTAAGCAGGGAATGAACACAAAAGATAACTCTGGAAGAGATTTGGGGTAGTGCACTACCACTGCTTCCTGGTGCAAATCAAGAGCAATTTGGAACAATAGTGACTGATCGTTTTCAGCAGCTGCCCAGACTTTCATTCTATAGCCTTGTGGAGTTCACTCACCTTTGTTTTCTCACTTTGATTTCAGAGTTCATTTTTCATGATGTTCATTTTTTATGATGAAAGTGAACCCGTCTTGAAGGAATAGATGAATAGTTCCTTGTGGGTTCAAAGACACCTTCAACGAGTTGGAACAAAAGGAAATTATTATACAGATCAAGACACTACATGGAAATGTTTTTACAGATTTTAAATAAAATATAAACAGCTGTTGAGAGAAGCATGGCACAGTAACAGTTGTTACCAATCCATTAATAATCTGAACACAAATCCGATCCTGTTCATTATGTGTAACCTGCACTCCTCTGTGGGGAAAACAGTCCGATTTAAATGTGTAAAAAATGGATTCAGCAGCAAATCAGAACAAACACAGAGAAAGGAAATGGTAGATCAAGCCTGAATTTATTATGTAATTTTCTTGAAAACCAAGTAATCAATATTTTCTAGCTATGTAATGAGTGATGCTAATAGTGATGGCTTGCTTTTATTGGCTACTGTTCAAAGGGCTGCCAGTTAAGTGATAAAACACTCCAAGGAGCTCTTTCTCCTCTCTTTTTGTGTTCCCTTTGCTGGTTGAAAACAGAGTTTTATTTTCTAATCAGGAGCAGGCACTCTTTCTAGATATTCACTTATTAAAACATGAAAAGTTGTTTTTCATGTCTGCTTATACAAGGAGACCAGTTAAGGTTTGCAGAAAAATGAAATGAAAAATTTTAAATGTGAACTTTATTTCTCAACACAAGCTCCATCAAGTTTAATTTACTATTTTAAGATTTATTTGTTTTTTATTTGAAAAAAAAAAAAGAGATAAAGAGAGAGGGCGAGACAGAGAGAGATCTTCCATCCTCTGATTCGCTCCTCATATGGCCACAATGGCCACAGTGGCCAGGGCTGGGCTAGGCAGGAGCCAGGAACATCATCATATCTCCCACATGGGTGGCAGGGGTCCAAGTTCTTGGATCATCTTCCAGTTGCTTTCCCAGGTTCATTAGCAGGGAGATGTATCAGAAGCAGAGCAGTAGGGACTCAAACCCGAGGGCCCAAAAGGGATGCCAGCATCACAGGCAACAGCTTAACCCATTATGCCACAATGCCATCCCCAAGACACACTTTTTAAAAATTTTTCTTATTTGAAAGTCAGAGACAGAGACAGAGAGATCTTATATCTACTGGTTCAGTCTCCAAATTACCCACAGTACTTGGGGTTGGAGCAGGCCAAAGCCAAGAGCCAAGAACTCCCACATGACTAACAGGCACCCAAATGCTTGAACCATAACCTGCTGCCTCCCACAGTATATATTAGCAGAAAGCTGTATCAGAAGTGGAGTTGGGATTTGAACTCAGACATTTCAACGTGGGTTTCATAACTACTGCAGCAAATGCCTGCACTTCATGACATTTTTCTAAGTAGTGATACCAGGCATCTAGTCCACCTCTAAACATCCAAAGATCCTGGGAATTTAACTTTCAGTGCCACAGTCTTTTTCACATTAGTAGCTGCAGAAAAATTAATATCTTTTAAAATATTATTTTTTTAACTTTTATTTAATGAATATAAATTTCCAAAGTACAGAATATGGATTACAATGGCTTCCCCCCATAACGTCCCTCCCACCTGCAACCCTCCCCTTTCTATCTCCCTCCCTCCTTCCATTCGCATCAAGATTCATTTTCAATTCTCTTTACATACAGAAGATCAGTTTAGCATACATTAAGTAAAGATTTCAACAGTTTGCTCCCACACAGAAACATAAAGTGAAAAATACTGTTTGAGTACTAGTTATAGCATTAATTCACAATGTACAGCGCATTAAGGACAGAGATCCTACATGAGGAGTAAGTGCACAGTGACTCCTCTTGTTGATGTAACAGTTGACACTCTTGTTTATGGCATCAGTAATCACCCTAGGCTCTTGTCACAAGTTGCCAAGGTTATGGAAACCTTTTGAATTCATCGACTCTGATCATATTTAGACAAGGTCATAGTCAAAGTGGAAGTTCTCTCCTCCCTTCAGAGAAAGGTACCTCCTTCTTTGATGACCCGTTCTTTCCACTGGGATCTAACTCGTAGAGATCTTTCGTTTAGGTCATTTTTTTTTCCAGAGTGTCTTGGCTTTCCATGCCTGAAATACTCTCATGGGCTTTTCAGCCGGATCCTCATGCCTTAAGGGCTGATTCTGAGGCCAGAGTGCTGTTTAGGACATTTGCCATTCTATGGGTCTGCTGTGTATCTCACTTCCCATGTTGGATCGTTCTCTCCCTTTTTGATTCTATCAGCTAGTATTTGCAGACACTAGTCTTGTTTCTGTGATCCCTTTGGTTCTTAGTCCTATCCTTATGATCAATTGTGAACAGAAATTGATCACTGGGACTAGTGAGATGGCATTGGTACATGCCACCTTGATGGGATTGAATTGGAATCCCCTGGTATGTTTCTAACTCTACTGTTTGAGGTAAGTCAGCTTGAGCATGTCCCGAATGGCACATCTCTTCCCTCTCTTATTCCCACTCTTATATTTTACAGTGATCACTTTTCAGTTAAGTTTCAGCACTTAAGAAGAATTGTGTATTGATTACAGTATTCAACCAAAAGTATTAAGTAGAACAAACAAAAAAAATACTAAGAGGGATAACATATTAAGCTGCTCATCAACAGTCAGGGTGAGGGCTGATCAAGTCACCGTTTCTCATAGTGTTCATTTCACTTTAACAGGTTTCCTTTTTGGTGCTCAGTTAGTTGTCACCTATCAAGGAGAACAAGTGGTATTTGTCCCTTTGGGATTGGCTTATTTCACTCAGCATCATGTTTTCCAAATTCCTAACAGGGATCAATTTTCAGTTAATATTTAAACACCTAAGAATAATTGTGTGTTAATTACAGAATTCAACCAATGGTACCAGAACAAAAAAAATTACTAAAATGGATAAAGTATTACATTGTGCATCAACCATCAGGACAAGAGCTGATCAAGTCACTGTTTCTCACAGTGTCCATTTCACTTCAACAATTTTCCCCTTTGGTGCTCAGTTAGTTGTCGCCGATCAGGGAGAACATATGATATTTGTCTCTTTGGGACTGGCTTAATTCACTCAGCATGATGTTTTCCAAATCCCTCCATCTTGTTGCAAATGACTGGGTTTCGTTTTTTTTGACTGCTGTATAGTATTCTATAGAGTACATGTCCCCTAATTTCTTTATCCAGTCTACTGTTGCTGGGCATTTGGGTTGGTTCCAGGTCTTAGCTATTGTGAATTGAGCTGCAATAAACATTAATGTGCAGACAGCTTGTTTGTTTGCCAATTTCATTTCCATTGGGTAAATTCCAAGGAGTGGGATGGCTGGGTTGAATGGTAAGGTTATCTTCAGGTTTCTGAGGAATCTCCAGACTGACTTCCATAGTGGCTTAACCAATTTGCATTCCCACCAACAGTGGGTTAGTGTCCCTTTTTCCCCACATCCTCTCCAGCATCTATTGTTGGTAGATTTCTGAATGTGAGCCATTCTAACTGGGGTGAGGTGAAACCTCATTGTGGTTTTGATTTGCATTTCCCTGATTGCTAGTGATCGTGAACAATTTTTCATGTGTCTGTTGGCCGTTTGGATTTCCTCTTTTTTAAAATGTCTATTGAGGTCCTTGGCCCATCTCCTAAGTGGGTTGTTTGTTTTGATGTTGTGGAGTTTCTTGATTTCTTTGTAGATTCTATTTAAGATTAAGAAATAAGGATACAAATCAATATGCCTAATGATTCCACAATAAAACTTCTCATAAAATTACCCTTGTTTGAAGAGTGAAATAAACAAGACCACTGTCCTGGTGGAGAGGACTCTGGGAAAGATTTCCTGGGTATTTTCCTGCTAAAGCTTGGACTAACTTTCTTAAATCCCTCTTTAGCCCAATGTCAGCTTCCCATATGGCTGCTGGTTTTTGCTGTACTTCTGATCCACCTACTTGCTAATGCACCTCAAAAGCAATGAAAATGCCACATGTACTTGGAATCCCACCACCTACATGGGAGACTTGGAAGAAGCTCCTGGATTCTGGCTTAAGGCTGGCCTAGCCCTGGCCTTCTTGGTCTTTTGGGGAGGGTACCAGAAGATGGATAATCTTTTTTTCTCTCTCTCTCTCTCCTTCTCACTCTCTCTCTCTCTCTCTTTCTGTAACTCTTTAAAATAAGTAAATGAATTTAAAAAAACCCTCTCCTTATAAGCTGATAGCATTGTTTTTTGTTGGCTCAAAAAATCAACAAGGAAAATGTCATAATCATCAAAAAACAAAACAATACAAAAAATTGCTTGTGGCCATACAGAATCTTTGCTTTCACCATGCTGCTTTTGCTTTGACTGGGTCACCTCTTGGTAACCATTGCTTTGTTTGTGCTTTGTCTCTGGATCCTACCTCCTGTTCCATCTCCTGTTACAATGCTTTCAAAAGTGCTTAGAATTTTGATTCCACTTGTTTCAAATTTCCACTGTATTTCTTGTGTAAAACTGATGGAGGCACAAAAGTTTTAAGGCCCATGGAACAAAAAGCTTGCTCCAGTGTAAATTTTTGGTCAAAATTGTGTAAAATGAGCCAATTGAAATTTCTATGGTGTTAGTTATTGTTATTGCTATTAATTGTTCATTTTCAATTAGGGCATGACAAGATTAATTTATTTTTCTCAAAAATGTGTGAGTACTCTGAGTCTGCAAGCTTCACCTTCAGTGTTGTCTCATCATTTCTTAAAATGAATAATCTGTTTGTAAACTGCTGATTTATTAGGAACATTATCCTCATAAACTTTTCATGATGCATCAATGATTTCATCCTTCTCCCTTTCCACAACACAGCATAAATAGGACATTCTTGTTTCAGTTTTAGCAGAATTCATGTTGCTCTAGAAGGGTTTCTTTTCAAACTGGTGTTTAACCTTTCTTAGTAACTCTAACTAGATCCTATTCAGGCACATCACAACAAGTTAGCATGAGTCTATTTTGGTGCAAAACATTTTGGAAATCCATGCTTTTTTCATTATACACATTTTCACAAACTTAACTCATATTGCACTCTTCTTAATTTGCTATGTGACTTAAATTCTCCCAATGACATATCTTACTAAACTTTCAAAGCCTCTAGGTTTGTGCATATAATGCATGAAATAAATGAGAAATTGCAGAATTCTTTGTTATCTTCTCACTCAATTACGAGATACAGAGCCTAAACAGGAAGAGATTATCTTCTACTTTTTAGCTGAAGACTTAAATGCCATCAAAATGTTTCTATAAGTATTGATGTAAAGTAACTCATTTACTTTCAGTTGTATTTGTATTGGTGTCACATGACACAATACAATGGAGACCATAGAACTATGATTCAAAAAGGTTAAGTCAATTCAATCTGGTTAGAGACTATGAGGGGTATAGAAAAGGAGAGTGTAGAGCAGAAGGAAAACCCGTCCTTTGTAACAACTGAGCTGCCTATTAGGTGTTCCTATGGGTAGCTGAAAATAAGACAACACTTCCACTTTCAGTGTTTTGGAATGCTGTTGTTCTATTGCTATAGGAGCATTTCTTAAACTGCTTTGTGTTTGACAGGTTTCTGAACAAGGTGGCTATCAAATCACTCTCTCTTAGAACAGAGTTTTTCTTGGCCCAAATGTATTTGTTGGATGAAATGCATTGTAGAATACAAAAATATTACATGAGTATAGTATTGAACAGTAATCTCCTTTATCTATAAAAAATTGTAGTTGTGACCTTAGCAAAATGTTTTTATCTCCTCTTGTGTAGTTTTTTTAAAATCTCTTTCCTCTTCTATCTGAGGCTATTCAGGCTTATATCTTTCTGATGTTCTTAATCATTTCATAATAAGAGGGAAAATATAACAAAATGGCTTTGAAAAGAAAATCTCTTGCCTAAAGAATAAATAAATGTCTTCATTTTATAAGCAAAATGAGTCTGTGATATGTTCAGGGGTGACCTAGAACGTAATGAAGAAAGAAACATATTTAATATGCTCATTAGTGGTATTTATTAGCACACTTATACAAGGAAGGGATGATTATTCAGGAACAACATTTTCATCAGGCAAGTACCCCCTAGAGAGCTTTCTTGTCCCCAGGAAGTCCAACTGTGAACCATGTTAACATCTGAACAATGGTATTTCTAAATAAAGTAATTAACAGGCATATGTGTCCTGACAATCCAGACATCAAAGGACAAGCATTTCACATCAAAATCAGACAATGAAAAAAAAAAACATCAAATAGGAAAGAGCAGCTACTGTTGTGCATTTTCAAAATGCAGTTATAAAACCTTATACTGAGAGTCAATATTTGTTTTATCTCAATAATTTCCATTTCAAATTTTCACTGTTCAAGTCAGATTTGATTGTTCTCAGTTTTTGTGTTCCATGATCCCCACACTGGGATTTTTAACTCAAATTGCATTCCCACTGTCTTTACACCTAGCCATCGATACAGATCTGTAACTACAATGACACAAGCCAAAGGTTGTCTTGATGGTGTCATGAGGTACAAGACAATCTTCCCATGACCTTTCCCAAAAATATCCCTCCACTAAGTCACTAATCAGCACTTCTTATGTCAGTAAAACAGAAGACCAGGCTGGAAGAAATAGAGATAACCAGATTGCCTCACATTCTGCCACACAGTTCCTACAAGCTACACAACCTTCATTGTGTCCTAGAAGAGAAAAGTTTCTTCATTTGGTGGCTTTGTTCTGTGTCCAATATCAAATTCCAGCTTTGGGCTACATTCAATATCGAAACCTACCCTTTTACCAAAACCAGTAAAATCTGACTAATTCTGATTATTTGCCAATGAGATTTTCTCTCTCCCATTTCTTCCCTCTTCTCAGAGTCCCTTCCCTCTGCGTGAGGGGCAATGTAGGGTAGTGGCTCAAGCCATGGTGCTGGAGATAGATTGCCAAGTTCCATTGATTGGCTCTGCCACCTAGCAGCTATGTGATCTGGGACAAGTAACAAAACATTTTGTGCCTCATTTTCTGTAAAATGTAGGTGAGTATTTAAATCATGGATTGTTTTAAAAATGGAATGAATTGAAACAGCTAAAGAGCTGAGAACAGGTTCTTGCAAACAATGAGTGTTATAAATAAAAGAAAGCTGTTTCTAATTTTGTTATCTCTTGATATGACCTGAAGCAGAGCATGATATCTGTGTCATTTAGCACATGTTTCACCAGCAATCTTGTATCCTTTTCTTTAATGCATAAGCTGAAAAACAACACAAAACAAAATTCTACCAACTCCTTTCCAGATTGCTAACCTGTGATGAGTTGCTTCCAGGCAAATGCACCTGCATAAGGTGGCAGCTGGTCAAAGGGAAATCAGATGTTCTGGAAAGCATGGTGGAATGTTGGCATTCAGGGCAGCCCCAGTTCCTGTGTGCATATCAGTTTCCTGGCTGTTTCTCCGAGAAGTGTCCCATGGTGTGGTTGGGTGTTTTTTCCTGAATCTGAAACTCAAATCTGGTTCTCTGTCCTCCCTGAAGATCCAGAAGTTATTAAGCTATGTTAGTAATTTCATTGATAATTACGGTAGCTGAAATGTACCTAGCCATCTGCGGTTAGGAATTCCATCATACAGTATCATTTAAAGCTTCACTGTCTTGTGTATATGACTATAGTATGACACAGTTGTACTTTTCATATGGAGAAGACCACTGCCAACCATGTGAGAAATCCTACTCTATAAGTGTCAAATGGTTGGATCTCCAAGAGTTTTTCTGCCATTCTTTATGCCACTTTAGCTGCAACTTTCCAAAGAAATGGGGACACCTGCTCCAATGATGGCAATATACCTTTGACTCTCTCCTTGAACTTTGTGTTTTCGCTATTACCTTCTTTTCACCTTGGGCCAGATTAACATGGTCAGTAAGCAAATTCAGTGCCCAACTTCCTGTCATTGGAAATCAAAGGAATTTTAGTGTAAACTGTGCAGACGTTGATAAGTTGGTAAATTCCAGATTGATAGATAGTACCAAACTTTCCAGAAATTACTGACTCCGTATTCAGACCTACCTCCTTCACACAGTGCTTCAAGGCTAGTATTGATTTTCCATTCACTTAATCACTGAGGATTCAATATGGTGCTCAAGGAATCATGAATCAAAACTGCCAAGTTAGATTTAGGCACAGTTGAGAACAGAGCATAGATCTGCTTTCTTGTCCAGAACTGTTTTTGCTACTCCTTGCGGCCATCTTCACCAAACCAGGAATTATTCCCAGTTTAGATATGGTCTGATTGTTCCCTATTTCCAGATCCTATAAGTTGCAAACTAAATTTTAATAAAAAACTTTTATTAAACGTTTCATGGTCACCAACTAACTGTGAGAACCATAATTCTCACCCTAAAACCATGGTTAGTCATATGACTGACTCTTGATGCTCTGATTAATTTATCAAGTTAAAACAATAATTTAAAAAGATATATTTAATTATATCACCACAGATGATAATAATAGAACCCAATATTTTAGAACGTATTATCTTTCCGGCAATTACACTAAATACCAGTTGGTTCCTGAAGGTGTTTTATTTGTAATTTGTGACACAAAATTAGAAAGCCTGTCTTATAGTATGAGAAATGTACCCAAGCATTGAAAAATTAAATTTTTTTAAGCATCTCGAAAAGGCTTTGACATTCTGTCTTCTGTGGCCTTCTGGTTTCCAATTCTTCCATCTCCACCTTCTCACATTACTCCCATTCTTCAAGGGGGAAATATTTTCTGCTCCTTCTAATTGTTGTTCCTCATCACCTCAGCCGGGTATGATCCCTCCCATAGCCCTTTGCTCTCAGCTTTACCTGTGGGATCTATCAAATGCTGACATGTACTGCAATTTGTTCTTGAATTCCCCTTCCCCATCAGAGCATTAGTCAGAGCCAAGGAGACACACATCAAGTGTTTGCTTTTGTTTATGAGTGCCGTCTTGTCTGGGCTTTTCACAGAGACAATCAATTCTTAATGACACAAAGAAGGCCATGAGTTTAGCTGTCTGCAAGGGGGTATGCAGTCAAAGCAGCAACGTGTCACTAAGCATGATACGAAGATATGCATGTGAACTGCTTATACAGGAGCACACCAAAGGCTGCCTACTCCACTGCTTTGGAAATGCCATGTGGACTTCCTGAAGGCAAAACAAAGCGCCTCCAGCAGTCATGTTAAGCCCAATGACTAGCAGACTGTGTCCCTTGAATAAGAAAGCCTCCTTCTCTAACATCAAGATCAGTCCAGAAACTTAGACAGCTTTTCCTGCAGATTAGGTTGATTTTGTTTTTGTACATAGGTTTTTAGGTGAGCAGTTGCTCTGTAGAGATAGCTTTGTTAAAAATAAGAGAAATGTGGCCGGCGTCACGGCTCACTAGGCTAATCCTCCACCTGCGGTGCTGGCACACCGGGTTCTAGTCCCGGTCAAGGCGCCGGATTCTGTCCCGGTTGCCCCTCTTCCATGCCAGCTCTCTGCTGTGGCCAGGGAGTGCAGTGGAGGATGGCCCAAGTGCTTGGGCCCTGCACCCCAGGGGAGACCAGGAGAAGCACCTGGCTCCTGGCTTCGGATCAGCAGCGGTGCGCTGGCCACAGTGGCCATTGGAGGGTGAGCCAACGGTAAAGGAAGACCTTTCTCTCTGTCTCTTTCTCTCACTGTCCACTCTGCCTGTCAAAAAAAAAAACAAATAAAAAATATTAAAAAATAAGAGAAATGTAATATTTTTATAAAATTACATATAACAAAATTATTTCACCTCCATTGTTTAATTTAGGCTACACAACTAATCTTGGAGATGGCTTAGCATGTAATGCAGCCCACTTTTCATGAGTGAGGAAAATCATGACAAGAGAGTTAAATACCTTGTCTGAATTCTTGCAGAGTCAGTTATGTGGGAGAGAGAACAGCAAAGCCATAAATGTGAGGCCCACCAGCGAGATCTTCAGACAACACAATTCTGCTCAGTATTAGAACTTTGTGGTTATTTTTTCTCCCAGCCTCACCAACCAGAAGTAACAGATCGCTGTTATTGACAGATGGGTCAGTTATCTAGGGTTTTATGGCTTCTTTATCTTTCAAATGCTTTTTTAGTTGGTATATATAAGATTCTGCATGATGTCACCTGTGTATTTCCATGTAATTATACGCAATTTTCCATTCACCCGTTATATTTGGATGTTTGCAAATGATGGCAATTAGCATCCATGAGACTTTATCCACTTTGCAGTGCTTATCCTAAATTCAAAGACATAAAAAACAAACACATACACCATAATTTACCTTTATGATAATGTCTGTGTAGGATAAACCAGCAGACAAATTGAAAAGTCATAATTACAGTAGGAGCTGATAAAAAATAATCTATTATTATTTCAGCAATGATTGATGAAATTTGTGCTATGTAAAGAATTATAAGCAGATGATTTTGATTAGCTTGATGGGCTTTGGACACTGATCTGCCAATCCATCTTCTCCTTTTTTAAGGGACCCCTTTAAATTTTTCAGCATGGGAAAGTAGTCACTGTTTTGTTCCCATGCTCATTCTACCTAGTGAAAAGGTTAACATGGTCAAGCCCTCAAAGATCTGACATGATGGGAGACTGGTTATTGAAAATGTGAAAACTGCTCTGTGGTTCCAATCTTGATAAGACAGAGAAATGGAGAAGACCAGAGGTTGAGGGGGTTGGTTGGTGGGGACACCAAGGCTTTTCTCAACATTTTGATGTAATGAACCACTAACACTGGAGTCTGATATAAGTAATGAAAGGAGAAGACAGTGCACTCTGGTCACTCAAAAAATTTCTACCAGTATTCATTAGAGTTTTATCACTCAAAAATAGAAATCATTTCATATGTTCGTTTGCTAGCACTTGACAACTAGATAGCTTTCAGCCCTCAACGCTGAATCAAGAAAGAGCAGACAAATGGAAGGAAAGTGAGTATTCCTAAGAACAACTGTACTGCAACTGGTTACTTAAATGACCTTGACAATGTAACTACACTTTTCATAAACCAGCTAGGAAAAGATATCCAAATATTTAAGATTTTGTTTGTATTGTTCTATTAAAATGAGTTGAAAAGTATTAAAAGCAGTTTTCAATTGCTATCTAGGGTACTATGATTGCTTATATAATTTTGAAAGTTGCAGACCACAACTACTTAAGGATTTATATTTATAATTATAACTGAATACTTATGCTGAATGAAAATTCACTTATATTAATATATTTTTATAAAAGAGTACCCTAATCATCACATTCATGGAATATGTTACAGATGTTGTATCATATAAAAGGAAAATTTATTTATGTATAACTCTCAATTATAGATTTTATTTCCATAAATGTTCATTATAAAATAAGAAACTGCCAAATGTACTCTAAAGATTGACTGTTTGTATGAAAACACAGTATGATAAATAGAAAAGCTCTTCTAATAGTCATCAGAAACATACCTTAACTCAGAAAAATATCTCAACTATTTATAAAAAGGATGTTCTAAATTATTTTAAGGAAAATAACACCAACATTAGTCAGACTATTAGTCTTTTTTTACTGGCTAATTCTTAAAATCTCTGTTTCATGGTCAATGTAAAATCAGTAATTGAGGTGACTGGTAGCATCTGATGCAAATAAGGAAATGATGTTTACAAGTCACTTCTTATAGCTTAGATAAGAGAATCCTGGTTTTGGAAATTAAAGATAATGTAGAAAGGATCAAAATCAAAGGAGAGGGGTGAGTGTTGTAGCACAATGGTTTAAGCTGCTGCTTGCAGGGCCATCATTCCATTTTGGAGGGCCAGTTTGAGTACTGGTGGCTACTCCACTTCAAATCCAGCTCCTTGCTAATGCTTCTGGGAAGGCAATGAGAGATGGATCAAATGATTGGGCTCCTGCCACCCTTGAGGGAGACCTGGATGGAGTGCCTGACTCCAGCTTCAGTCTAGCCCAGGGTAGCTGTTGTGGTCAATTGGAAGTGAATCAGTGGATGGAATGAATCTCTCTCTCTCTCTCTCTCTTTCCCTCTCTCCCCCTTTCTTTTTTTAAGATTTATTTACTTATTTTTTTAACTTTTATTTAATGAATATAAATTTCCAAAGTACAGCTTATGGATTACAATGGCTTCACCCCCATAACGTCCCTCCCACCCCCAACCCTCCCCTTTCCCACTCCCTCTCCCCTTCCATTCACATCAAGATTCATTTTCGATTCTCTTTATATACAGAAGATCAGTTTAGCAAACATTAAGTAAAGATTTCAACTGTTTGCTCCCACACAGAAACATAAAGTGAAAAATACTGTTTGAGTACTAGTTATAGCATTAAATCTCAATGTACAGCACACTAAGGACAAAGATCCTACATGAGGAGTAAGTGCACAGTGACTCCTGTTTTTGACTTAACAAATTGACACTCTTGTTTATGGTGTCAGTAATCTCCCTAGGCTCTTGTCATGAGTTGCCAAGGATATGGCAGTCTTTTGAGTTCGCGGACATCGATCTTATTTAGACAAGGCCATGGTCAAAGTGGAAGTTCTCTCCTCCCTTCAGAGAAAGGTATCTCCTTCTTTGATGACCCATTCTTTCCACTGGGATCTCACTCGTGGAGATCTTTCATTTAGGTTTTTTTCTTTCCCCAGAGTGTCTTGGCTTTCCATGCCTGAAATACTCTCATGGGCATTTCAGCCGGATCCGCATGCCTTAAGGGCTGATTATGAGGCCAGAGTGCTGTTGAGGACATTTGCCATTCTATGGGTCTGCTGTGTATCTCACTTCCCATGTTGGATCGTTCTCTCCCTTTTTGATTCTATCAGCTAGTATTTGTAGACACTATTCTTGTTTATGTGATCCCTTTGGTTCTTAGTCCTATCCTTATGATCAATTGTGAACAGAAATTGATCACTGGGACTAGTGAGATGGCATTGGTACATGACACCTCGATGGGATTGAATTGGAATCCCCTGGTATGTTTCTAACTCTACCGTTTGAGGTAAGTCAGCTTGAGCATGTCCTGAATTGCACATCTCTTCCCTCTCTTATTCCCACTCTTATATTTAACAGCGATCACTTTTCAGTTAAGTTTCAGCACTTAAGAAGAATTGTGAATTGATTACAGTATTCAACCAAAAGTATTAAGTAGAACAAACAAACAAAAATACTAAGAGGGATAACATATTAAGTTGCTCATCAATAGTCAGGGTGAGGGCTGATCAAGTCAAGGCAGAGTTACACATAGTTAGAGGTTGAGGCAGAGAGAGAGAGTCTTCCATCCGTTGATTCACTCCGCAATTGGCCACAACAACCAAGCTGTGCCGAGTCGAAACCAGGAGCCAGGAGCTTCTTCCAGGTCTCCCACATGGGTTCAGGGGCCCAAGGACTTAAGCCATTCTCTACTTCTTTCTCAGGTCATAGCAGAGAGCTGGATTTGAAGTAGAGCAGCTGAGACTTGAACTGGCACCTATATGGGATGTCGGCACTGCAGGCAGCAGCTTTTCCCGCTAAGCCACAGTGCTGGCCCCTCTCTCTGCCTTTCAAACATATAAATAAATCTTTGTTTTTTAAAAAAAGGAGGGGCAGGCAATATACTGCAGTGGTTAAACAACCTCATCCCATATTGGCATGCCTGGTTCAAGTCCTGTCTCCACCATTTCCAATCCAGATTTCTGCTAATTCTCACCCTAGAAGGCAGCAGATGTTGACAAATACTTGGGTCCATGCCACCCCTGCATTGTGGGAGATCTGGATTGGGTTCCTGAGCACCTAGCTTTGGCCTGGCCCAGCATTGCCTATTGAAAACATTTGGGTAGTAAACTGATAGATGAAAAATATATTTCTGTCTCACTTTCTATGTCTTTCAAATAAATAAAACTAAGAACTTAAAAGCAAGGAATGAAATTTTTATGTTGATATATATTAATGTTAATTCATCACAATAATTTTCAAAATTTGTCCCCAGATGAAAATTGATTCTGGAATTTTTTCCTCTGGGAAATGTCCCTCTGAGTACAGGATGTAAAAAGAAGAGAGCCAGGCATTTAGTCTAGCAGCTAAGATGGTTGCATCCCACATGGGAGTATCTGGGTTCAAAACTCAGCTCCAGCTGCTGGCTCTGGCTTCTGACTCCAGCTTCCTGCTTTGAATACTCTGGGAGATAACAGAGCCAGCTCAAGTAATTAAGTCCCTGCCACGCACCTGGATTGCATTCTCAGCTCCTGGCTTTAGGGCTGATCCAGCCCTGGCCATGGTAGGCAATTGGAAGTTAACCAGCAACCAGCAGTTGGGAGGGATCTCTCTCTCTCCTCTCTGCCTTTCAAATAAGTAAATAAATAAATAAAATCCAAAAAAGAAGAGGAAGACACTTGACTGTTTTGGAGAAAGAAGGAAGAAAGAGCACCTGTCTGGAGGTCTTCTTTCTATGAAAGAAAAGAGAGGAAAACGTTCTCACATGGGATGGGTAGAATGGAAGAAGGAGAAACTCATAGAGACACAGACTAAGATTCAAAGGAAGGAAGGAAAGAAGGAAGGAGAGAGAGAGAGAAAGAAAGAAAGAGAGAGAAAGAAAGAAAAGAAAAGAAAGTAGGAAAGAAGGAAGGGAAGAAGGAAGGAAGGAAGAGAAGGGACAGGGAAAGGGAGGAAGTGAAGGGTTAGGGAAATTTGCCTGTCCAATGGGTTGGAAATATGATGTTGTACATATTTTTGCCATTTTAATTTGTAATAACATCATTAGGAAGAATCCAAGAAATCTTATTTGCTAAAAGTTACTTCCCAAACTTGATCTCCATGTTTAAAAATATTGATTTTTTTTAACAAATCATATATTGGGGATGTAACTAAGGATGTGGCTAGAATATTTGCAACATATTTTGGGAAGAGTCAACTTTAAAAGTGTGCTCATGGAATGTAATCATCTTTATATTTTCTAAGGGTCCGGGAAGAAAGAATGATGTGCTGCATCTTGTTATACTCTTTCCCAAATAGGAAAAATGTTGATGCTTGGAAGTGGAGTCTAGTGACACAGACTCTTTATTTTATTACAGCTGAACTGAAGTCCCTGCAGATGGACATAGCCAACCTCTGAGATAGTGTGTGGATGGAGAATGGTATTTTTCTGAACCAAATGGCTGATCACTTAATATTTTCTTTCACAAAACTGAGTTTTCTTCAGCCACAATTGTCACTTCGGCCCCATTCACCATTCAGATTGTGAGGAAGTCCTGATAGATAAATCGTCAATTCATAGTATTTCTTATGGAAACGTTACTAGACTTCTGCTTGAAACAAACTACATTCGGCTCCAAAAGCCCTATATAACTGTCTATTTTTCTACATTGCACCTTATCTTTATTGTTGAAGCTTGTGCTGGGCCACATTATCACTTTCATTCCAGTCAATTGTGGAAATAAAGACATACTATGTTCTTAGAAATATCTCTGGATTTGTTTATGTTAATAGAATACTGATGTCTTAAGGACAGGTCACTTCCAATTCACCAGTGGACTTCATGATCTTTGAATTTTCGCCATAGCCCTTCCATTAAATGCTCATTGGGAAACAATGACTTGAGTGGCAAGACCTAATAACTGATTGAACTCTCATAATTTTTTGAGCTTAGAGTTAAATTTATGCACAGTCTTTTGCAAGACTCACCAAGTGCATAGCACTTCTGTTTTCATGATTCTTATAAAACTGCATTTCTCAATGACACTAGTGATCTCTATATTTTAAAATCCCATTCATTAATTCATCCATTTTTTTTTTTATTTTTTTATTTTTTTTTGACAGGCAGAGTGGACAGTGAGAGAGAGAGACAGAGAGAAAGGTCTTCCTTTGCCGTTGGTTCACCCTCCAATGGCCGCCGCGGCTGGCGTGCTGCGGCCGGCGCACCGCGCTGATCCGATGGCAGGAGCCAGGAGCCAGGTGCTTTTCCTGGTCTCCCATGGGGTGCAGGGCCCAAGCACCTGGGCCATCCTCCACTGCACTCCCTGGCCACAGCAGAGGGCTGGCCTGGAAGAGGGGCAACCGGGACAGAATCCGGCGCCCCGACCGGGACTAGAACCCGGTGTGCCGGCGCCGCTAGGCGGAGGATTAGCCTAGTGAGCCGCGGCGCCGGCCCATCCATTTTATTTTTTAAAAACATATTTATTTATTTATTTGAGAGGCAGAGTCACACACAGAGAGAGGAAGAGACAGAGTGAGAAGTCTTCCACCTGCTGGTTCACACCCCCAGATGGCTGCAATGGCTAGAGCTGGTGGATCTGATGCCAGGAGCCAGGAGCCAGGAGCCCCCACTGGTCCACTCCCCAAATGGCTGCAATGGCTGGAAGTGGTCTCTTCCAAAGCCAGGAACCAGGAGCTTCTTCAGGTCTCCCACTTGCATGCAGGGGCCCAAGGACTTGTGCCATCTTCCACTATTTTCCTAAGCTGTCAACCAGGAGCTGGACCAGAAGTTGAGTAGCCAGGATAGTTGTACCCATGTGAGATGCTGATACTGCAAGCTGAAGCCCAACCTACTATGCCACAGTGTCAGCTCCTTATCCATTTATTTTAAATTCAACTGCATTTGTTCTAGATACTCAGCAATATTTGACATAAATACTTTTTAGCCTTGAAACTGTCAGCACTTCGGCCGGCGCCACGGCTCACTAGGCTAATCCTCCACCTGCAGTGCTGGCACACCGGGTTCTAGTCCTGCTCGGGGCGCCGGATCCTGTCCCAGTTGCCCCTCTTCCAGACCAGCTCTCTGCTGTGGCCCGCGAGTGCAGTGGAGGGTGGCCCAAGTCCTTGGGCCCTGCACCCACATGGGAGACCAGGAGAAGCACCTGGCTCCTGGCTTCGGATCAGCGTGGTGCGCCAGCCACAGTGGCCATTTGGGGGTGAACCAAAGGAAAAGGAAGACCTTTCTCTCTGTCTCTCTCACTGTCTACTCTGACTGTCAAAAAAAAAAAAAAAGAAAAAGAAACTGTCAGCACTTCCTACTTCTAATTGCTTCCAATAATGTTCAGACTATAAAGCTAACAATTACATTTTGAAAATATCTTGGTAACTGATATTAAAAGTGAGATTTAGGTTTGACCAATCAATATTCCCCTCTGTGAACTGGAAGAAAAGCTGAGTTGAGGGTAGAACTTCTATTTTTTAGCTGCTCATATCTTCATTGAGCTTATGTTTTTCTGGAGCATTATGGCTGAGTTCTCAATTGTCAGAAGTCAGATTTATGGGTTTCGAAAATAGAGCATCCATTTCATTTTTATATATTTATAGAGTTTTAGAGATTGCATTTTTCCTTAATTAGCAAATTATTTCAGTTTTTCGTATATTTCCTCAATGCATATGTACATCCAAAATAATGTGTACCTGTTGGTTGTCCTTTTCCCTCATCACATTTGAAGTTCTATGAAGGCAGGTATGATAGCTTATAGCTATCAATGAATAACGCAAAGCATTAAGTTTTCTGAGGGGAAAGAAATGAATGCATGATTGAAAGTATTGCAGATGTGTTATAAATCAAGGTAGGTTCTCTCTGTCTAACTCTGCCTGTCAAAAAGGAAAAAAAAAATCAAGGTAGGGACTGGCATTGTGGTGAAGGGAGGTAAACCATCACCTGCAATAACAGCATCCCTTATGAGTACCGTTTCCAGTCCTGGTTGCTCCACTTCTGATACAGTTCCCTGCTAATGTGCCTGGGAAAGCCTTGAAAGGTGACCCAAGTGCTTAGTCCCCTGCCACTTATATGCGAGACCTGAATGGAGTTCCTTGCTCCTGGCTTGGGCTTGACTCAGCCCCAGGCTCTTAGAGCCATTAAGCAAGTGAACCAGAGGATGGAAGATATCTGTTTTTCTTGTCTCTCTGTAACTTTGCCTTTTATTAACAATTAAATCTTAAATTAAATAAAGCAATCCAGGACCATATTCATCACATGATAATTTTAATATTTTATTTACATGCACATATTTGTGTGTATTATAATATGGAAATTATCCTACTCATCTTCTTTTCATATCTCACTCCCAAGACAGACCTCAGAAAAGAAGAAAATTCTTTACTTACTTCTCAGTCACTGTAATTTTCACCTTCTTAGCCCAAGGTTTTTTTTGTTTTTGTTTTTGTTTTTTTTGAAATATATATTTATTTATTTGAAAGTCAGAGTTACACAGAGAGAGAAGGAGAGGCAAAGAGAGAGAGGTTTTCCATCCACTTGTTCACTCCCCAACTGGCCACAATGGCCGGAACTGCGCCAATCCAAAGCCAGGAGCCAGGAGCTTCTTCCGGGCCTCCCACATGGGTGCAAGGGCCCAAGGAGCTGGGCTGTCTTCCACTGCTTTCTCAGGCCACAGCAGAGAGCTGGATCAGAAATGGAGCAGTCAAGTCTCTAACCAGTGCCCATTTAGGATGCTGGCACTGCAGGCGGCAGATTTACCTGCTATTCCACAGCACCGGCCCCAGCCCAAGCTTTCAAATGATTTGTCACTTTAAAAATAAATTAATTTTTGAGGAGTTTTGGGCTTAGCCTAGAGAAATTGCATACCCTACATTAGATTGTTCTGCTAATGACATCTTCGGTTAGACAGGCACACTTGTTACAATTAATGAAACAATGCTGAATTATTCTTAATTCACATGTGTATCTTTAGAAGTGCTTAGTTTTTATTGACGGAAAGTTCTCTTTCTGTTCTAGGATTTCATGTAGGCTACCATTCACATTTACTAGTTGTTGTCCTTGAGCTCCTCTTGTCTAGAGTTTCTCCTACTTTCCTTGAGAATTTTGAAGAGTACTAGTCAAGCATTTTGTAGAATGTGCCTCCATTAGAAATTGTCTGTTTTCTATTAGACCAGGGGAAATATATTTTGAGAGAGAAGACTTCAGAAGAAAATTATGCTTTCATCATAGTGTATCAAAAGTTTATACTATCAACATGACTTATCATGGTTTATAATGACTTTGACCACCTAGTTGAAGTCCTGCTCTTCTGATTTTCCCCTGCACACTTATCCTTTGTTCCTGTTTGCCATACTGTACTTCCTAGAAGGAATTCATTATGTACAGTTCACACGTGGGAGAGGAGAGTCTTGTACCATCATTTTGAGGGCAAAGTACCTATGTAAATAATTTGAAATTTACCAGCATTGGGAGATTTCCTGCTCAACTTCCATTTTTAAATTACTCAACCATTTATTAGTATAAATATGTGCTAGTGAATAATTATTTTGTTCTTGAGTGGTACTCCAAAACTAATTTATTTTTGATCAAATTGTTTTGGCTTTGACCATTGAGACTCCATTAGTTGTCTCTTAAGTCTTTTTCATGAATCTTTCTTTTTTCTTTTTTGCCAAGCAGAGTAAGACAGAGAGAGACAGAGTTATAGACAGTGAGAGAGAGACAGAGAGAAAGGTCTTCCTTCCATTGGTCCACTCCCCTAATAGCCACCATGGCCGGGCACTGCGCTGATCTGAAGCCAGAAGCCGGGTGCTTCCTCCTGGTTTCCCATGCAGGTGCAGGGCCCAAGCACTTGGGCCATCCTCCACTGCTTCCCAGGCCACAGCAGAGAGCTGGACTGGAAGAGGGGCAACCGGGACTAGTACCAGGCGCCTGAACCAGGACTAGTACCCGGGGTGCCAGCACCACAGGAGGAGGATTAGCCAAGTGAGCCGCAGTGCCGGCCTCATGAATCTTATAATTAAGAGTTTTTGTTTATTTGTTTGCCTGTTACACTACCTTACTTTATGTTGATATAAAATGCTCTAGACTCATTTTGTATGTTCCCTATCCTAGTCCTAAAATTAGTGATTTCTCCTAGGATCCATGATTTCCTTATTAGAGAGTGATGTTAGTAACTAAGATCTTTGTGTAGGTGTGTTTATTGCTGTGAGCTCATCCTGTGAGGCCTGCACTATCGGGATAGTGAGGCAATGGTGTTCTTTGACAAGAAGCACCAAAGACAGTTTCGGTGAACATGTCTGTTCATTAGCAGTTAGGCACAAGCTTTTATAGGGCAGGCAAAAGGGAGTAGCTAGCGAAGGGTAGCAACATTAATTCTATAGGGTGAAGCAGATACTGGAGCCTCTATGCTTTTCCAATCAACTTGAAGGTCACATAGCCTCTGTAGCCTTCCAGGTGGTCTGGGCCACACCTGGGAGCAGCTTATCTAGTTGACAATTACAAATCCCCTCAACAGAAAGTGGGGGTGGCAGAAATGTGTCTAGGACCCCTGCCGCTTGCCAGCAGTCAGGTCATGAGTGGGTCTCAGTGTGCTGAGTCCTCAACCAGGATTTTTGCAGGGGGCCATGGTGTGCCTTTTGCCCTCTGACCTCCTGCATAGGCTAGGCAGGCAGTCTTCCAGCCAGGCACAAGATCACCCACATGTTGCTACTTGGGTATTATCATGTCTAGGTAGTTGACAGATCAAGGAAATATAATACATAAACAAATACACACAGTCCTGTAATCTATATTATTGATAAGTTCACAGTAATGTCTTCAGTTCTAATCCATTACCATATGAATCATTCTAGCCTTCCTCCCTTATTGGTATATAATTTACCAATATCTGTTGTCAATTTATAGAACTATGCAATTCCAGTGTGTATACATAATGGCATCTAAATTTCTAAACTCAGTATTCCTGTGGGCAATGCAGTTATTAAGTAACTAGAATTGTAGTGCTTGTTTACAACTGTGTTTGTTTGTGCTTGGTTCACAGACACACACTTTTCCAGAGTTAATTGATGTCAATACTGTTTCCTCTACTTCTTTCAGAGAAGCTGTTTCATGCATTTGTAATATAGTGACAATGTTTTGTTACAGTCCACATTTCTTCCATAGATAACATGGCCTCCTAAATTATTTTTTTAATATGCATGCTTCAAGGCTCACTATTTTTTCTATATCTAAAGCACTCTAGGTTTTCACACTGTGTCATGTCATACCACTCATGATCACAGGACACATGATACTGACATATATATTTTGTAATTGTGGACACATAAATTATTACAGCATAAAATATCCACAGGATACTGAATCAGTATCATAAGTATTACAATCATGGATATATAAATGATTTCCACATTGCAAAATATCCCATGACGTCAGCTTTTCAGCTCTCTCATTCCCAATCTTTGGAAATCGTTGATCTGTTTCTCATCTCTATGGCTTTGCCTTTCTAAAATACCATATAATTAGATCCCTATACTAAACAGCCATTTTTGCTTCTTTCGCTTAGCATCCCCCACTCATGTCTTTTTATGGCTTAAGGGTTCATTTATTTATCTCTAAACAATGTTCCATGATATGGATATACCATAGTTTGCTTGGGGTCACAAGTTTTCAGCTTGGCAGCTTGGCTTCTTTGTTTTTGGCATTCATGAAAAGTGTTATTCATGTGCAAGTTTTTTGTACTGATGAAAGGCTTCTCTCAAAATAGTCACCATGTATCAAGGGAAACTCTCCTTTTCTTATTAAACAAGCCTGAAGCTTTCACCTTCTAAAAAATCTAAGCTTTCCGTTGTCAGAAATGGACTCATACACTTTCATTTTTAATTATATGTATATATTTAATTAATGAAGCAAATGAAGTAAGGCAATTTCTTAACAGAAACACTTGATTTTCCTGCACTCATTTTTGTCTTGTCTTTGCTAAAGTCCATATGAGTCTCATCTTCACACATACCCAGATATTTATTGAAGGCAAAAAAAAAAAAAAAAAAAAAAAAAAAAACGATACTTTCTCAAGCATAGGACTGGGCAAGATTTCTTCTAGCAGTGTGACTGCCACATATTGGTCTTGAACTCAAGACAGCTGTTACAAACAACTCCTCAAGGAATTTCACTAATTGCTAGCGACATATAAAAATCATGAAAGGCAATACTTGTGTCTTGGTAGTTTTTGATGATTTTTGTTCCTGTACATAGCTACAGAAAATACCTTTATCAAGCTGGTTTCAGGAATCATTTCGTTGGAAAGCATATGGTTCCCTTGTTAAGACACTGTTCAACCACATGAACATTCACTGATTTATTCCCTGCCAAGAGTCTGTGGGTGTTTTAACTGCCATGTACCTGGCAATGTACCATAATACTTCACTCTAAAACTAAAAGTCATTTAACATTTATGAAGATTAAAGCTAGTTGAAGATAGCAAAAACAAGACCAGAAATGTCGTTAGGTGCTTAGTGGAATTTTGTTTCACATTTATTACTTAGTCTTCAAAACAAATATATGTGTGGAAGAGATGTAGATGGGACATTAATGATATTCACATATCTCAAATTAGGAAAATTGAAATCACAGAGCCAAATTTATGTACTACATGTCTATGTGATTCAGAGGTATAATAAAGACAAAAGAGTCTGAAATCTTGCTACACAGAAAAGTTAAATAGAAAAAGAAAGCCAGTACATTTAGGAATAAAGGCAGTAAAAGCCACATGTACTGCATACAGAGAGAAACTATAAGAGCTATTGATCAAAGTGTCACTGAGCACTATATGTAGATGATTCTACAATAGTGCTGGATAGAATTTGCTGGTAAATTATATCATTATAAAATCAATTCACATTTAGTTCTTTGTCATTTGGAAAGATCATTCATCTCATAACACCTCCATTTCTGAACTCACCCTGACATGAGTGGGCAATGAAGTGGACACTTAGGTGAGATGGATGGCTAAATCTACATATGTATACTAAAGATATCCACTCTTCCTTTTTTTGAAAATATTTGCAGCCACAGTTAAGAGACTTTTGAGGTTTTCTGAGTTCATCACATCTCATATTTGAAGCTAAGTCTTTCAGGAAGCATTTCTGACAGCCCCACATGGTATTAGACACTATTTCTACAAATATTCTCTTCTGGAAACGTCCTAGCACTTTTCAAAGGTTGTAACTGTAATTCTCTCTGTCCATGTCTACAAACCACAATGAATAGTATGTTTTCTTGGTAAGCACTTGACAACTATTTGCTAATTCAGTTAGCTTGTGTTTTGGAATCGAAGCAAAATGGAATTATAAACAGTGGCTCTTTTTTTGTGAAAACATAAAAAAAACTTATATAAGTCCTATCAGTAGTCTCTGGCTCTTCGTTTCTAAAGTGGCAATGTAAGTAGTGCTTAGTGGAATTTTGATCCACATCTATTACATATTCTTCAAAATAAATATATGTATAGAAGAGATGTAGATGGAACATTAATGATAGTCACATATCTCAAATTAGGAAAATTGAAATCACAGAACCATATTTATGTACTTTGTGTCTATGTGATTCAGAGGTATAATAAAGACAACAGGATTGGGATCTTGCTACAGCCAGTACATTTGAGGAATAAAGGCAGTAAAAGCCCAAGAGAATTGCAAGGAGCAAATTAGATATTGTGCACAGGGGTGGGTGTTTAGCCTAGCAGTTGGGATGCTGGTCTTGACACCTGTGTCCCATATTGGATAACCTGGGTTCAATAACTAGACTGATTCTTAAGTCCAAGTTCTGCTACTGTAGACACTGCAAGACATTAACAATGGCTCAGTGACTGGGCCCCTACCATCCACGTGGGAGGCTTGAACTAAGTCCCAGCTCCTGACCTTGGCCTGGCTCAGTTTCAGTTGTTGTGAACATTTGGATGATGATCCTCTGGATGAGAACTCTGTCCCTCACACTCTCTGGAGACCACAATGAAGCCCCTGGCTTCAGGCTGGCCCAGTCCCAGCCATTGCAGCCATTTGGGAAGTGAACCAGGAATGGAAGCTCTCTTTCTCTTCCAATGCCTCTCTGTAACTCTGCCTTTAAAATAAATAAATAATTTTTTAAAAGTATTTAGTTGGCAACTCTCATCTACTAAAGATCAAAGATACAGCAGGAAATACAGGCACGACTTTGGTTATTCTGCCTTTTGACCATTCGACTAGCAGTTGCAAAAGGCAATTTTCATTAATTATACAGTATAATAAATGCATGCTGATTGTTCAGAAGTGTTTTGTGTAATATGTGCTATACATATACACAGCCTAATCTCAGGAGTGGAAGGTAACAGAGATAACAAGGTGTTGCAAAGTGGCAAACCAATGAAAAGGCCATATATGAATATAATTATTACTCTAAATAAATCATATATGTTATTTCTTCCTTTGTAGCTCTTATAAAAGCCCTTGTTCCTGTGTCTCAGTCTCAGTCTCCACGTGAAGCCTCATGAGGAAAAAGGCCCCTGTAACATGCGATGAAGTAGGAGCCAATACATTAATATGCTTAATGTGTGATAGTGAACTCTCTCCTCTAAGATCTTTCCTAAGATGCAGATTCTTACTGATTCCACTGAAACATCTGACTTCTTGGTTCTTTTGGAGAGTGGGTTTGATCCCAGGGATTTCTAATTCCTTTGCATCCTTCACAACCAGTTTTTCTTATTCTATCTGTCTACCAATTTGTGGTATCAAATGGGTCCTCTCCCATTTATGAACTCTGTCAGCCCAGTTTCCATGGAGTGTCGCTTGACTATGGCTCAATCCCACCTTCAAGGATTTGTGTGTGTGTGCGTGTGTGTGTGTGTGTGTGTGTCAGCTACTCCTCCTGCTATGTGCCCCTCTAAAACTGTGGGATGTTTCCATTTCAGCAATAGTTGTGGTTTAGTCTTAACTACTGTTGATCTTTGCCATTAGTCTGTTTTTCTTTTTGGGAGATTATTTTGGAGCATAGAGCTTAATTCTCAGTCACAAATCCCAGATGTATCTGAAGAGAGATGCCTTTTTACTACCTCTTAGTAATGAAGAAGGGGTGCCACTTTTCAGGTTCAACCCTCAAGTCTCTTATAAAGATTAGAAAACCCTTCACATAAGAGTCTGCTTTACCATTGTATCTTGGAGACAAATAATCTATAAACCTCCCAGGATTAAAAAAACACTTAAAACATTCATGTGAGCAAAATGAAGTTTCTGAATTGAGTCAAACAAATACACTACTAAATTTCACATTAGTTATAATAAGAAAGCATGAAATGATGAATTTTAGAATATCCATTACAATTGTCAAATATTATGTTTAACAATTTAAAAATGTTAATATTTGTAGAAACAAAATATAAATCTACATGCAATGTTGTCTGAATAATAAGTTATGTGACGTATTTGCCACACTTGACTGGACCTGCGCACTCTTTTTCTCATTCACTCTTAGCCAGGTGCTTCTTCCCAGTCTCCCATGCAGGTACAGGGGCCCAAACATTTGGGCCATCTTCTACTGCTTTCCCAGGCCATAGCAGAGAGCTGGATTGGAAGAAGGGCAGCTGGGACTAAGACTAGTGCCTATATAGGATACCAGAGCTGCAGGCAGAGGATTAACCTACTGCGCCATGGTACCGAGCCCTAAAACATTCTTGAATATGGATTTTCTACTTAGCTCAGATGTTTAAAAATATATTCCTAGAGAATAATTATTTTATGAGAATATTAACATTTTAAAATATTTATGACATATTACTAATTCCTAAAGAAGCATTGCACCATTTTTTTCCTGATACATTCTAAACTTCTTCATACTTGAAAGTTTGGAAGGGCAAAACATCCCAGGTATGAATCTGCCTTAATCATTGCTGTATCTCCCACATCCAATATAAAGGCAGTAATGTATATGTTGTGCAAAACATATTTGATGAATTATTGATCATTGAATGAATGAATGATGAATGAAGTAGAGTAGGAGAGGAACTTGTTATTAAAGAGAAAGCTATTTTTTTCTTCACAGAATGTGCTGTACCCAATGAGTTTATACAAAGTAAGTGAAACATTTTTATTAAACATGCTGGTCACAGGCAAAAAGAAAAAGAACATGGGTATTCTTTCCATCTGCTCTGTTAGAATTAACATGCCTGTGGATCATTGACATGTTTATCAATGACACTGTTCCTCCCCCAAGGTTTCTCTTATCAATAAATCATGCTGGCCAGTGCCGCGTTCACTCAGCTAATCCTCCGCCTGCGGCACTGGTACCCCGGGTTCTAGTCCCAGTCGGGGTGCCGGGTTCTGTCCCGGTTGCTCCTCTTCCAGGCCAGCTCTCTGCTGTGGCCCAGGTGTGCAGTGGAGAATGGCCCAAGTCTTCGGGCTCTACACCCGAATGGGAGACCAGGGGAAGTACCTGGCTCCCGGCTTCGGATCAGCGCAGTGCGCTGGCCGCAGCGGCCATTGGGGGGTGAACCAATGGAAAAAGGAAGACCTTCCTCTCTGTCTCTCTCTCACTGTCCACTCTGCCTGTCAAAATAAATAAGTAAATAAATAAATAAATCATGCTACTATGCCTAAGTACACCAATTCCAAACAAGAGAGTCATTCTTTTTTATTTATTTAATTAAAGGTAGAGGTAGAGAGAGGGAGACACAAAGAGAAAAAGAGAAAAATCTTCTATCCTCTGGTTAGATCTTCTATCCTCTCCAAATGGCCACAATGGCTATGAGAAGCCAGGATTCTGGAGCTTCTTCTGGGTCTCCCATGTCTGTGCAGGGGCCCATGGACTTGTGCCATCTTCCACTCCTTTCGCAGGAGCATTAGCAGGGTGCTGGACTAGAAGTGGTGCAGCTGGGACTTGAATCAGCACCCATAGCTTTACCCGCTATGCCACAGCACTGGCTCCGGTATTCTTAAAATCGTCTCTCCTCTCTCATCGCCACTTTCTGATCAGCACGGGAGTTTTGACCTGCTCCGTTTCTGACCTGGGCCGGTTCACCCCTCCTTAGGCAACCTGGTGGTCCCCCGCTCCCGGGAGGCCACCATATTGATGCCCAACTTAGTGCGGACACCCGATCGGCATAGCGCACGACAGCCCAGAACTCCTGGACTCAAGCGAACCTCCGGCCTCAGCCTCCCGAGTAGCTGGGACTACAGGTGCGCGCCACCGCGCCCGACTCTCATCGCCATTTTCAACTAATCACCAAGTCTCATCCACTTTACCCTTGCAATATCGCTTATCTTTGTTTATTTTCTCCAGGTTTACTGCCACCAGCTTGGTCCAAGCTTTTACTGCAGCTTCTCTGAATGACAGACATACTGTCATGGTTCACCTTATTTATCCACTCTTCCTAGTCTTCCGTCCAGGACAGTCTGCACAGTGCATCTAGAGCAATCTATCTAAATGAAAATAGAGCTTGGTCAAACCTTGCTTAAAGCCCTTTCAATGTCTTCTCATTGTTATTAAAATGAAGACCATAACCTTAGCAGCACAGCGGGGACAGCCTCACCAGACTGTCATACTCCACCATTTCTATTAATTCCACCTCCTGAGACTGTGGCCTTCTTCAAGGCATCTGCTTCAGGGTATTTGCAAATGCTTCTTTCCATGCCCACAGCACTGCTTTTCATTAACATCTACTCCCCCATTTCCTCATGATTATTCATCTTTTAGGGATCAGTTGAATTCAGCCTTTCTAATTCCAGATTCTATTACATCCTCCAGTTTCTCTCTGAACACCTTTTACTGTCCTGGGTACTTCATACCAAAAGTTTAACTTTGTGATTATTTATGTAATTGCTTTGCCTATGTGATGATCTTGGCTAGAGCTTCAAGAGGTCTGAAACAGAATCTGTCAATTTCATGCCCCTCTATCCAAGCTTTGGTCTTCAGAGTTGAAATTCAATAAACATGTTTTGAGTGAAAGAATAAATGATGGACAAATGAAAGGAATTTGTAATTAAGTCTGTGTAAAAATAATCGTATTTGCAACTAATAAAAAAAATGCTAGCCTTGATAAGAAAAAGACAGGCATCAACTACAGTTATCCCAGTTACAATATGCTGGCAGCTGCCAATGTATGTATCTGATTAGCAGATCTCCTACCCAAGAAACTACTTTCTCCAAGCTGGATTGTGGCCACAGAAACAAATTTGCTGCTGATACTTTAAATTTTTCCACTCTAACCCTAAGCTTTAGGATTATAAATGATATCCAGTCCAGACACCTTGAAATCTGACTGTAACATTGCTTGCACATCACCTCATGACCTTTGCTCAACCAGCAAATTGAAGTTTTACGTCCCTAGAGTTAAGTTGGAATAAACTGGAAAATAGAGTTTTCTACCCTATTAGTTCTAACCTATCTAATCTTTTTGCTCAAGGGATTCACCTCAGTTCAATTATCACTTCCAGGAGAAGATATAAGTCTTACCTATTTGTTCATCATCTAACAATTCCCAGTGGGGTCATTGATATCTACTAGTCACATCCACTGACCACTCAACTTTACCAGGACCCAAAGGACTATAAAATAATATCAGTTATGTATTTATGAATCCTGTCTTTTCATGTTTGTAATTTAACTTTTCCAGGCTTCTCAAATAATAATTACTATATCAATTGGTTGACAATGTAAGTTGATATTTTAATCTAAGGAATGTAACATGATTTTTTAATGTTGTAAGTCATATCCCTATCATATGTTCACTCTGTCTACACCTAACCAGATAGAGGCTTTGAAGAGCTTGACGATACACCTAGATTTGACATATTTTCAGTCTAAAGAAAAATTCTTTGTCCTATTAGTTTCTCCCAAATGTACTCAATCAACTGATTTAGAAGAACAATAAATTTAACTAAGTATCCAGATCACAGGTTCTGTTCCAAACTTCAGTGCAGAATTGTTTCAGGTGCAATCATCATGTTTGTGGTTTAGCTTTGTTTCTCTAGCAGTGACACTAGTGTAAAGATCATGAGATATCACGTGGTCCTTCCCTGCTTCAGGAGCCATGACATGAACAAGACTACGCTGTGCAGGTACTGTGAAGAATTCAACAGCAAGTGAAGATGAAAACAGCAAAGGGACCAGGCGAGAGAGAAAAACATTCTCCCCCAACCCCAGACTACAAGTTGCTTTCTAAACACACAGCATGTTTTTCGTATTCCAAATCAGCTGGGTATACAACAAAACATCAAACGTGGGAAATGAAAACCATCTTCTGCCTATTAAAGCATAAAGAGAAACACCTTCCTCTAATCCAGTAAAGCTTCCCTACCATAAGGTACAAAGCTTCAGCTGTTTTGATTCAGTTGGACATTGCTTTTACTATCTATTTTTTGTACTGATCTAGTTTTTTTTAAAGATTTATTTATTCATTTTGAAATTCAGAGTTACAGAGAAAGAGAGGGAGAAACAGAGAGAGGAGAGAGATCTTCTATGTGTTGGTTCACTCACCAGATGTCTTCAATGGCTAGGGCTTCAGCTGGGAGCAGGAACTCCATCCAGGAAGCCCCCATGGGTGGCCGAGACCCAAGTAATTGCTAGTTGGGGAATCATACTTTTTTCATCTTGGAATTGGACTTAGAGAAGTTTTAACATTAAAATAGATTTTCAGGAAGAGTAGAAAAATCAATAAAGGGGATGGATAGCATGTACTAATTGTGATTTACATTTAATTGTAGACGTTCCCAATATCATCTTTACTGTAAATATGCAATGCAAAATGTAAAATCCTTTATAATTTCAGTACTTACACACACTTGGTTAATTACACAACTATGTTTTAAAAGTAAGTGGTTTATTTAATATAGGAATTGAATTAAAAATTAGCAGAATAAAAGCTTACATGTCTAGCATGTCAGTAAATGACGTTCGTTAAAATAAATTTCAAAGAGAAACTTAAGGCAAATATCTTTATCAATAGCCTTTTAGTATAGCTTTCTGCTTGATTCTTCAAAATTTCCCCTCTTCAGTACAAAACTATTTGCAACCAGATTTCTAAAAATGTACCTCCATAAATATGACACAAAGTTTACACTCTGATTAGGTTTGATTTTTTTCAAATAGCACCTGTGTGTATACATACATACATGTGATTTAAGGATTATGATCCTTCCTTTTAGGATTTTCAAAATTTGTTTTCAAAGTTTCATCGCATTATAATAAATAATTCTCTTATTTCCTAATATCAAAAAAATTCCTAAAGTTATGCAGTTTTATTCTGAAGACGTATTTTTAGGACTTTCAATATCTTATGTTTATGAGCCTAACCTCTCTGTTGAAGTTTACTCGAATCCTCTTTAGTGCCTGGGGATTCCTGGCAGCTTATATTTGTATGTATAAAAGATAGGCCAAATCTCCATGGGAGAACATTCAAAATAGGAACAAATGTACCCCTACTTACTTTATGCATTAAACATTTTTTCTCCAAATATTTCAGGAATGAAAGCTTTAAAAAATTAATACCCTGAGTATTTTAAAATAATGTTCTTTAGTTACTACTATTAATTTTTCATACTGTGGCAATTTAATATCCTTGGAGATCAGGGTCCTTCACAAATTCCTTTCTGTCCTCCTATGATGTCCTTTCTCCTATGCAACCATAAGCATGCCTTTTTCTAAATACAAGTTAATTTATGCTCCATGTTTTTAACTTAAACTAAAAGCCCAAAAGTTTTTAGTAAAATTCTCAACAAATTATGTCCCTCTTTCATAGTTAAATTTAAATTAACACAGATAAAAGCAATGCTTTTCAGAACAAACAAGGAAAAGTAAGTGGCTTTAAAACAGACCTATATAGGAATGAGATTATTAAAAACCGAGAAAGCTACATTAATTTTGGGAGACTCTCAGTACAAACATCTGGAGTAACTCATTCCTTAGTTTAGACATGTTGGTTTTACACCTGGGCTTGAGTGTTTTCACTTCTGTGAGTCATTATGGTTAATGTTGGCCCTAGATCCTTTGCTCGCAGATTATCATACATTAATGGCAGCCCCCAAACACCTACCCCAGTTGGAACAGTGCAGCTCCACGCACCTCTGTGCTCCATTGCTCAGGGCTTTCTAGGCACTTCTCCATCAGTCTTCAGACCTGTTCATATTGTATTGGATTCAGTTTCCTTATGACAGGTTTCTCACTTTAGGACACAAGAACATAACCACCCAGAATTTCTCCCTTGTCGTCTCTAAAATCAATAACCTTAAAACAATCCTAGTGCTCCTTTCTGAACTTAGGGCCAAATCTATACTCCAGCTGGAAACATTCAGTCACATAATGAACACACAGACACACGCACAGACACACATGTTTCTACTACAGATTATCCTTGGGTGAGAACACAGGATTTCAGTCATGTAATTTGTAACTGGAAACACCTGAATCTCTGGCTACTTAATTTTTATGAACATTGAAAAAATCATTAAATATTTCTTTCTATAGCTATGGGACAGTTTTCTGTTTCTTACTTCCTTTTTATGCAGTTCCATTTAAATCATATCGTTGGTGACATTTCAAAGTAAGTGGGTTGAGGCAACATGGTCATCTCCAGATTACAAAGAAAGAAATACACATTTGAGAAGCCCCTGGAGAATCATAGATAAAGCAGTTGTGTTTCCTCCAACCTCATGGAATCAAGAAGCCATATAAGGAAATCAGGAGTTTGGAGCAAGAGAGCACAAATGTCACATTTCCACCATGCCTTATAGATTTCTGCTTTGTTACTCTTCCTTGAGTTTCCTTACAGTACTTGTTAGTACATGAAATATTACAGGTTTATTTGTTTCTTCATCTCTTATCTTTCTTTATGCACCAGAATGAAGATTTTATAGCAGTAGAGGCTTTGTCCTGTTTGTTCATTGCTCGGTTTGACCCGAGAATCACACTTGGCAAGTTATAATAACTCCGGAAATGTTAATACAATGAACGAAGGAATGAAAATAAAAAGGAAAAGATCCACATTCAAAGGAATGTGCTTGTTTCCCTTTCAGAGTTTTAAAGAGAAGACTAAATCACCCAAGAAACATTGTTCTGTGTTCACTAAAAGCAAATCCATATTTGCTGTCTTGGAAACAAAATAAAGTAGGGCAAGAAGGATTTAGCTATTAAGCCAGAGGCATTTGTACTGTGCTAAACAATGCAATGGTCACCGATATTCCTGAAGGCAGCTTTGAAGCCAGAAGTGTTAGCATATAGTTCATTTGTATGTAATACAGATGGCATTGTAATAGGAAAAGCACCAGTCTCACAGCAGCTAGTGTTAGTATCATTGCAATGTTTTATTAGTTACTCTACAAGTATATGTACATATCTATACATGTACAAGTATATTTTATGTATGTATTATATATAATGGTTAAGGACATCAGCCAGATTTCAGACTTGGGTTCAAATCCCAGATCCACCACTTGTGAACTGTTAACCATTGGTAAGATTTTTTTTTTTTTTTTTTTTGACAGGCAGAGTGGACAGTGAGAGAGAGAGACAGAGAGAAAGGTCTTCCTTTTGCCGTTGGTTCACCCTCCAATGGTAAGATTTTTTAAAATGATTTATTTTATTTGTTTGAAAAGCAGAGTGATAAGAAGAGGGAGAGACAAAGACAGAAAAAAAATTTTTATCTACCAATCTAAATGGCCACAATGTCTGGGCAAGTGTGGTTGAAGGCAGGATCCAGGAACTCCATTCAAGTTTCCTACATGGTGGAAGGTTCCCAAGCCTTTGGGCCATCTTTCACTGCTTTCCCCGGGCACAGTAACAGAAAGCTGGATCAGGAGACCAGCTAGGGCTGAACAGGTTCTCATGTAGGATGCTGGCCGACATGGCACAGGCAGTGGCTTAATCCACTGTGCCAAAGCCCATCGTCCCAGGCAAGATTTTAAATATCTCTGAATCTAGTGTCCTCATCCATTTTCCTGGAGTCCTGAAGTACAAAAGATCTAATCTATGAAGATGCTTACCTCAGGCCTGGCATGATAGTGATGGTGATTTTATCAGCAATATTCATTGATTCAGATTAAAATCATGTCACTGGAACAAACTGGAGTGTTAATATACTAAAGAAAAGTATCTTTCAGGTGAAAACATAATCTGGGAAAGAATCCTTAGGAGGAATTATATTATTTCTAACTCCTTGAAATTATAATTCTGCTAAAGTGGATGATGTGACTAAATGTAAGTTAGAATTATTGTAGCTGAAAAACAACAGAAAAAATAGACTATATATGCGTTATTTTGTGAACAAAACAAAAGTATTAAAAGATGTATAAAGACAATAATATATCAACACAATGAAAAACAAAATAATTTAAAAAAAAAAAACCTTTTAACAGTAACTCAATGTTGATATCTATCTATCTATCTATCTATCTATATATATTTTGGCCAGGCAGAGTTAGACAGTGAGCGAGAGAGACAGAGAGAGAGTTATAGACAGTGAGAGAGACAGAGAGAAAGGTCTTCCTTCCATTGGTTCACCCGCCAAATGGCCGCTACAGCCGGCGCTGCGCCAATCCGAAGCCAGGAGCCAGGTGCTTCTCCTGGTCTCCCATGGGGTGCAGGGCCCAAGCACTTGGACCATCCTCCACTGCCTTCCCAGGCCACAGCAGAGAGCTGTCCTGGAAGAGGAGCAACCAGGACAGAATCCGGCGCTCCAACAGGACTAGAACTCGGGGTACTGGCACCGCAGGAGGAGGATTAGCCTAGTGAGCCACCACACCGGCCTCAATGTTAATATTTTCAAAAGAAGTTCAGCACTCAAAAGGCTTCCATAGCCTTGGCAACTCATGACTAGAGCCTAGGGAGATTACTGATGCCATAAACAAGAGTGTCAAATTGTTAAGTCAACAAGAGGAGTCACTATGTACTTACTTCTCATGTGGGATCTGTCCTTTATATGTTGTCCAATGTGAAGTAATGCTATAACTAGTACTGAAACAGTATTTTACACTTTGTGTTTCTGTGTGGGTGCAAACTGATGAAATCTTTACTTAACATATACTAAATTGTTCTTCTGTATATAAAGATAATTGAAAATGAATCTTGATGTGAATGGAATGTGAGAGGGAGCGGGAGATGGGAGGGGTGCGAGTGGGAGGGAAGTTATGGGGGGAAGCCATTGTAATCCATAAACTGTACGTTGGAAATTTATATTTACTAAATAAAAGTTTAAACAAATAAAAAAAAAATTAAAAAAGAAGAGAAGCTAAAAAAAAGAAGCTCAGCATAAAAATTCTTTGCCACTCGGTCTTGAAAAATATATTTGACTACTGTTGCATTTGCAGTTTGTTCAATGCTCTGTTTTAGAGCGATGAGTTTACTAATGGTCTTTGTTTTCTCCTTGTTCTCCTAGAACTGATTTTTCCTCTGACTGGTGAAGTTTTGTTATGTAATTTTATAACCTATGAATGCACATACACATGCACATTGATTATATTTTCAGTCAGGTAATATATTATTTTAAATAGTCACTGGCATATATCACAATTTCATCCAATGCCCTTTCTAGTAATAACAAGAAAATTCATCTACTGGGGAATATGTGGGGGCCCCATATATAAAAGCAGACTAACCTAAAGGGAGATGCATGCAGCCATTTGAACTTAAAATATAAAGAACAAAATATAGTCTCAGTCTACAAAATGGCAAAAACATCAGTTGCATATACACATATTCCCCAAGATCAAGCTCAAGTTCTCAATGCCTGTCTGGATAAATGAGCACAACATACAGGAACAAAAGTTTCAAAAGAAGTAAATATTCCCTTTGTTGTTCTTCATATTACATATCCTTTTCTGTTCCTTATTGCCAGTGCCCTAAGATTAGACCAGGCTATTTACCAATGACTATTTCCAGTTTGTGACTTTCAGCAAACCTGCTTTGTCGGAAGAGTGCCTAGGTTCCCGGGTCCACATATACCCGACAAGCGCCCTGTATCCCATGTCCTTACATGGTGATTTCTGTCCAAGGGGAGATTACTGTTGTTCCTCTAAAGGGTTGGCAACTTACAGCCCAGGGGACAAACCCAAACTGGATCTTTTTATGCAAGTAAACTGATACAGGAACAAAGTCACATCCATTAATTTATTCATCAGTGGCTTCTTTTATGCTACAATGGCAGAGTTGAGCAGATAAAACCGGATCCCACATTCTACATAAGGTGAAAGATTTACTATCTGGACCTTACACAAAAGTTTGTTGACCTCACATTATCACTGCACCCGAGTTTCAGTTCCTGTCTCTTCATCTGTTTCTGATTATCTCAGCTTTAAAATCCTTATCCATCTCCTCTGACTTTTCCATTGGCTCCTGGGTTGTATCCTCTAAGATACAACTCATTTTGCTTCTTCCCTTTAACTGCTATGCTCATGCCTTAAATTACACATACTTCCAACCACTTGAATGTCAACCAGTCTGATCCCATTTGTCTTCTACTCCTCAACTTTAACTTGAACGTTTGCTACTCTTTTTAGAGTCATCTGCTTCCTCAATTAAGACTTCTGGAAGTTCTAATTGATGTTAATGCATTAGCTCTCTAACTTAACATATTAAAATCTAGAGAAACATTCTTTTATTAAGCCTCTCTCCATACCTTATACTTTTCTGCTTTAAGACAGAAGCCAGTCATCAACCATTTGAATTACTTTTCTAAGGAAGAATTCATGGCAAATTAAATTTGATTACTAGGTTTATTCCACTTAAAAAAGTATATTTGAAGGTGCTCAAGGGATCTGAGCCAGAAAAGAGTTGTCTTCAAGTTCATCTGAGGTTCTCTCATGCACAGTGGTGTTCAAGCTATTGACACGTTCCCACATTCATTGTATATTAATATTATAAGCAGAAACTAGCTAAGGGCTGTAATTGGTAAATATTATTCACAGAGTAATTCATTTGGTCATTGTTTCCAGTTCAAAAATGTATTTGTTTGGAGTATGTTTTTGCCTGTAAGAGAGGGCAATAGGCTTGAATTTCACAAGACTTTAGAAGCTGTGAAATACATTGCATTTGTTGGTAGGGGTTCCAACTTCAGCCAAAGTTTCTTATACAAGTCCAAGTTTTAGAAGTGAAAGAGGCTGCAACCTCAACTTAAACTAATAAATGATTATCATGATCTACAAATACTACCCTGATTAATGAGTTTCCTAATAGCCATTCCCTAACCCCCTCCTTAGACATGACAATTACACCCAGATAACAACTTAAAAGTTCCACCAAAACTTAGAGGAACAAAAGACAGGGCATGAAAGGGCTTTCGTTTTAGTATTTTTCTTTTTTGAAAGTTATCACCAGTTTGTACAATGGCTACTCTGTTTGCCTACAGAGTCCCTACTCTAACAGTATCTCATTCATTATTTATAACACACATTAGGACACTTTGAGTATGGAAGATGCTACAGAAAACCAATTCTCCTCTTCTTATTGTATTAATCCTGGATTAAAATTAATGAATTTTATAGTAGAAAGAAAATGAAATAATGCATAAAGCTAATATGACAAATACAATGGAATTTAGAAAATTAATTTTTAATACATCTCACTTTGTAACTTCTTGGTTAGGTTTGATTTGATGTCTGCGTTCATTCTTTGATTTTTATAAACCTTGTGGGGAAAATCATTACAGTATGTGATCTATCTTCAGAAATTTAGCAATGGTTAATAAGCTCTGAAATGAAATATGAATTTAACCACACAGAGAATCAAACCGCAAGTCATCACGTGTACCCATTGTTCCTGTGATATGTGTTCTGTTTCTTACCATCTGACTATTTCAAGTTCAAGTTATTAAAACTAGTGATTATTTTAAAGCATTAGATCCATATTAAAGGTAAAGCAATCTAAGACCACAAAGTTCTGCTTAAATAAGTGTTTGTAATAAATATTATTAGATACAAATAGTGAGCAAATATAGGTAAAAATCCACATGAGAGACTTTTCTAAAAATGTGCCTTTGCATAGTACATTTTGTGCAAAATATTAGCTATGTGTGTAAACTGTAGTGAAATGGCTTCGGCACTTTAGTTATGTTTTCCTGTCATCTGTAATGAGAAGGGTAAATTAGAAGGCTGCCTCTGGAATACACAGCACCATGGTGATAATTAGACAGTGCCTGTCTCTGAATAAATGAAAGCCCTAAGAACACAGCCTGACTTAAATGAAAAGCCACTCCTTATAATGGACAGACGCAGTCCTATACCAGGGCAAAAGATTTGATCAACAAAGTAGAAATTTGATTTTATGCTCCATTTTCTTAGCTAAGTAAACACCATTGTGGAGTATAAATCCTGCAGAAATGTGTGTGGTAGACCTAGCTACAAAGGTTTACCACCTCCAATTTCTTCATCTCTGCCACTATTGGCTATTCGTACAATCGTAGTACAGAAATACAGTGTTTAAGCTGAGTGCAGAGGTATAAAACTGCTTACATTTCTGTATACCACATAAAATGCAAACGGTAGCAAGAATAGTCTGTATAAAATAACTATAGTGGAGTTTGATCCCTAAATTGTGTAATATAAAAAGAATAAATAAAAGAAGTTCATGTAATATCTGTGTTCTAGAAATTCTTGGCATGGCAAAGAATGGTCAATGAAACTTAAGAGAGGAAAAAACAAAATGGTCCCTGCCCCTTTGTTTGGATGAAAATAATAGCAAAGCATATTTTAACATAATTTAAGAAAGATTGTTAAATAGAACTGCTCAAACTCAGAGTTAATTCCAGAAATAAAGAGCTGCAAATGATCACACATATTCAAGACAATAGTAGAAATCCACTCATTGGGAATGTTTTAGCAGCCTTTCAAAATATGGTCAATATTTCTGCAAGTGCTATTTATTTATTAGTGGTAAGCAAGGTAGCAAAGTTTAATGGAGAGAAACACATTTGATAAGCCAGGTGGGTTCCTCAGTAAAGAGCTGAGAGCCCAGTCTGCATTCAGACTAGAGATTTTATGGATTGGACTCTGTTTTATGGATTGGACTCTGTTTACCTCCATTTTTCCCCCTTCTGCCTGTTCTGGGAATTTTTTTGATACTGGGATTTCTGGAAGTGGATTTCCCCAAAATCCTCTCAGGACCTTATCAGTGTGGTATTATTAGACCTAATAAACCCCTTGGTGAAGAATAGGGGGAAGATTTACCTAAGCTGCCCTCAGAGAGAGGGCTGGAACCCACCTACACAAGGGTATTAAACAGGAACAATACATTAGATATGTAATTGCTGGTATGATTCAAGGCTTTTGCAAGTGCTACTTAATATTATGATAGACATGAGGATCATAAAAGGTTAGAAAGTGTACTCTGAAACATTTTTTTAAAGATTTGTTCATATATTTATTTAGGTCTCCCATACACTGGTTCACTCCCAAATAATGAGATGGACGATGCTGGGCAGATACAAAGCCAGGGGCCAGGAGCTTTTACCAGGTTTCCCACATGGGTTCAGGGGCCCAAGTTCTTGTGCCATCTTCCATTATTTTCCCAGGCCATAGCAGAGAGCTGTATCAGAAGAGAAACAGCTGGGACATAAACCAGCACCCATAGGGCATGCTGGTACCCCAGGCGGAGGCTTAACCTATTATACTACAGAAACATTTTTGTAATACCTGCCATATTTCAAATTCTGTACTAGCGGCTACAAATATGCTGATGGATAAAAACTAGTCTTTGCCCTTCAGAAACAACATATCATGAAAATAAATCCATACACAAATACATTATCAATACAAGCAACATCGATAATTTTTTAGAAAAAATCAAGAAAGGGTTATTGCAGTACTTAGCATTTGTTAGAATCCTGAAGAAGACCAGACTAGAACCCCAAATTTTGAACAATAACAAAAGATTGGCTGAAGATAGCTGCAAGTTTCTCTAAGTCTAGAATTTAGCAATCAGGGTTACAAGTCCCCTATTTTCCAGTAGCCAGTGAAGAAAACTATTTATGATTTTTACCAAAGTCACATTTATAGAACACACCATAAAACAATAATAAAATATACATTCTTTTTTCAGTACACACAGAGCATTAACTAAGATAGACTATAGTCTGGATCAAGAAACAAAAAAAAAAAAACCTAAATGCATTTTAAAAGTTCAAGCCATTCAAATAATATTCTGTGATGGTAATGGAGTATTTAAGAAATCTAAATGTAAAAATCTCTGTTAAATCAAGTATTTGCATATTCAATACCTTCTAAATAACAAAGGGTCAAAGAGGACAAGGGGTGCTTGATTTTTGTCCTTAATAAAAATTAAAATAAAATATAGTAACATTATAGGATGATAAAAATTGGTAACAGAGAAATTCTGATCCTAAATTCTTGTAAAACAACAAGAACAGCAACTAACCAGAAATTTCAATGTTAACTAGAAAAAGAAGAAAAGATTCAATTCAAGGTGGATGGGAAAACAGAAATAAAGGTTAGTGTGGAAACCAATGAAATTAAAAAGGACAGAAAAAATGTAGAAAACCAAGGGGCTGAAATCTAGTTCTTTGAGACCAATAAAACTTATAAACTCCAGCCAGAGTGATCAAGAAAAAAAGAAAATGAAATGAAAAAAAAAAAAAAAACTAAAATAAAGTTAGTGAGAGGTTATATCACAACAGAATCTACAGATCATAAGACATAAAGAAATACTTTGAACAAATTTTTAACAATAAATTTATAGTTTATATGAAATTCTTTGTAAAACACGGATGACCTATACTGATTCAGTAACAAAATAGTAACTAAATAGCTCTACATATCTTACAGATATTGGGTTAGGGATTAAACATCTTCCCATGTTGATGTTAATTAGCACTTACCTTTTTTTAATATAAATTTAAAGAATTATTTACTTTGAAAATGAGAGAGAGAGACAGAAAGAGAGGGGAACGAGCTTCCATCTGCTGGTTCACTCTCCAGATAGCCTCAATGGCAGTGCTGGGCTAGGCTGATGCCAGAAGCCAAGAGTTTCATCTGGCTCTCCCACATAGGTGGCCGGGTCCAAACACCAGGGTCATCTTTTGTGGCTTTTTCCAGCTTATTAGCAGGGAGTTGGATTGCAATTGTAGCAGCCAGGACATTAACTGGTGCCTATAAGGGATACTAGTGTAGCAAGAAGCAGCTTTGCCTTATATGCCACAATGCCAGTCCCGGCTCTTTCCTTTTTAACCTGGTTGTTGCTTAGGGGTATGCTATTCAGATTCGCAGTGAATGTCAATCTCAACAATTTATCCAGTAAGGATGAATCCTGAATCACATTTTCCATAAAATATCAAGGAAACCAAATCTCAGTTAATAAATTAACTGATGAGTATGAAATCAGAAAATAGAATCATTTTAGAGTTCAAATGAAATACTCCTCGTCACAAGACTAGAATGGTGGCAAGGAAGTTGCAAAAGTAGTCGGGGAGGGCTGTGGTGGTGCAGTAGGTTAAGCCACTACCTGTGATATCACAATCCCATATTTGAGTGCAGATTTGAGTCTCCACTACTTGCTTCTAATTCAGTTTCCAGCTAATGTACCCAGGAAGGAAACACTAGATGGCCCAAGTACTTAAACCCCTGCCACCCATTGGAAGATTGGAATGGAGTTCCTGGCTCCTGGAATTTGGCCTGGTCCAGACCTGGCTGAGACACCCATATGGAAATAAACCATAAATAATGAATAAATAATGAATAGATTCTCTCTCTCTCTCTCTCTCTCTCCCTCTCTGCATTGCAAATAAATAAGTAAAAAAAATCTTAAAAAATAAAAGTAGTGTTGGCCTGACAGATTATTTTCTCCAACCTGAGATAATAGGTTAGATAGTTAAAATATTTGTCTTTGTGATTCTCTTTTTCTATCCTTGCAGGGTTTATAAATATCTCTTCTGGTAATCATGCTCTTTCTTTAGATGTATTTGTATTTTATCAAATTAGGACATCTCCACCTTGACACTATCTGTGCTGGGTATTTATTTGCTAGGGTATTACCTGTGAATTGTAGGGTAGGGTTATACAAACTCTTAGCCTATTAGATGCCAGTAATTCCATGCCAAGTTGTGAGATCAAAAATGTCTCCAGATAATACCAAATGCTACCTTATGGTCAAAATTGCTCTCTTTCTGAACTACTAAGCTAGCATCATGGGTTGCTGACCTGGGAACCTTCAAGATAGCTTTATATAGCTTTCTGTATTGCCATATATTATGTGTTGACTTCAGAGTTCAAATCCCTGAGAATGTAATTTTTCCTATCATTTTTTGCCTTTATCCTCCACATTCCAACTAGTAAGAGTTTTTCTGTGTGGAGGGCACTATTAAACAGTATATAAAGGGCATTTCAGTAAGTGAGATCAAGGTGAACAAAAGAATATAGCTGGAGAAAATATATGTGTAACTATATATTTATAGGTCTATATGTTTATAGTCTTCATTCATTTTTCTGCTGATTAATAATAATAATTAACAACCAAATTTATCCATAATAAATAGTGAAGTAGTTTGCAAACTCATTGTGTCTGCTTTCATAATTTGAGATGTAGACTTACTCTTTAATACCTGAGTAGACAGAAAGAAACATTACAATCTCTCAAGAAGCTCAAACTCTAGCAGATACTGGATAATACAATTTCATTTTTACATAATGTTTTACCTCTTTAGAATACATAACCAAGAAACTTCAAATGAAAGAAATATTAATTACAAAATTACTGTGTAGTTTCTTTATTTCTAAGCCTTGGCCATAGCATGCTCTCTGGATGCTGATCTTGGGAAATTTTTATTTTAATTATGTTGTGTCTGAAGTAACGAAAGTAAACAGTAGAGGGAAATGCAGTGCTGTGATTATGCCTATTTTTCAGAGGTCACATAAAACCAGATACCTCCCAATGCAGTGGTGTTGGCCACCATGACTTAAAGAAGGAACGTTTCAATTAGATTGGCAAGCAGTGGTAGAAAAGAAAGAATGGGGAACTGTGTGGGAATAGATTTTAGTTCTGTTATCAATATTGTGAAAGATAAAACATCTTTTTGTTGATCTTTTGCATCATTATGTAAGAAAGGTAAATGGGAATGAAAAAAATCCCCTACCCTTTGCAAGTTCATATTGATGTGAATGTGTTTTCATCATATCAAAGTATTTGATGTTTATAAGTTAATCGTTCCAGAGGAAAAAAAGAAATATTTTCAGCTCAGAGGCATTTAAGTCAGGTCTTCTGTTCAACAGCAGATGTTGAGAGAAAGACTTCCTGTAGGCACCCAAACGGTTTTTTCATTGTCAGATGCCTCAAGTATGATGTCGTTGACAGCCCTAGCCAATACAAGGTCACATCAATTGTTTGTTTGTTCAAGAAAGTATTGTTTGAGGATATACTTTATATTTTACAAGAGTGACATCCACAAAAATTCTGACATATTTTTCAGAAAAGGGCTTGGAAAACATAAAGGCGTATACACATGAGTGCTGCAACAATTCATGGAAATGTGTATTTTTGAAACTGTAGGCATGGATTTCAAATTTCTTCACACCTGAATAAACTTATCTTTTAATTCCATTTTTTCTGTGAACTTTCTGAAGTACTCAGTATCTGTGTGGGTGTGCAGAGGGTGTGGGTTGTGTGTGGGTGTGTAGGTGTGTGTTTGAATATGCTGCCACTATGGGCAGGTACATACAGAAAATGGTGGTTTCAGAAGACAATTTTTTTTTGCTGCTTCTATAATAATTTCCATTGATTTACTTAGTATTTGTAAATTATCCTCTATCTTGGGTTAATATTAAAATATTACTTTGAAAAGAACTCAAAGTGAGACCATCCCTCCCCAAATATTTAATGTTCAACAGGAAAAATCTACCTGGAATACTCATTTAAAATATGAGCTAGGCTCTTGAGTCTCATCTCAGAGGATCCTAATGAGTAGTTCCAGAACAAGTCTCAGAATTCTGAGTATTCTGTGTTTTATAAGCCACCCAGTTGATAAGTTGGTGCTAAACCATAATTGGAGAAACATTTGTAGAGAAACTCACAATATAAGATGTATAAAATGTCAATCCTTTAGGAAGTTAAATATTCCAGAGGTCATTATAAGAGGAAATATTGAAGAATTTTAGTAACAAATTTCAAATAAAAAAGAAGTTTTCCGGAAGTTCTTTAGATCCAGGAAAATGTACTTATGTCTAATATCAGACCTAGAATCTCCTTTCCAGCAACATTCAGGAAAAGTTCAGCCACCAGATGGGGGACTCAACCAACGGATCAAAAGCAAGTATCCACAGTGAAATCCTAACATATTAAGTAGTAATGCACTACCTATTCAAAATAGCATTAGGAGCAGTCCAGTCAGTCATAACTGAATATTAACTTTAACCTATTCATCTGAAATTTGTTTCCCCCCACATCCCTTCAGTAACAACAAAGACCTCAGAAATTATTTGATGAAGATCATACAAATTTATTTTCCCTTCTCTTTGTAATGCAAACCATTTTAAGTCAATGAACTTATCTCTTGTCCCACTAATTTTGAACATTGTCCAAAATGGTATGAGAAAAACATACCACATTTAACTGTATAAATCCAGTTTGTACATGTATTTCTTTTTTTAAAAAAGATTTATTTATTTATTTGAAAGTAGAGTTAAAGAGAGGCAGAGGCAGAGAGAGAGAGAGATCTTCCATCAGCTGCTTCACTCCCCAGATGGCCTCAATGGCCAGAGTTGCACCAATCCAAAGCCAGGAACCAGGAGCTTCTTCCGGGTTTGCCATGCAGGTGCATGGACCCAAGGACTTGGACCATCTTCTACTGCTTTCCCAGGCCATAGCAGAGAGCTACATTGGAAGTTGAGCAGCTGGGATTTGAACCAGTGCCCATATGGGATGCCAGCACTGCAGGTGGCATCTTTACCCACTACACCACAGCGCCAGCCCCAGGTACATGTATGTCTAATGGATTATGTTTATGACTAGAAATTTCTTCTAGAACTGATAACTTTAAAATGTTTCCTTAACTGACAAAGAAGTAACTCCAGTGCATTAAGTCACTTAGGGGAACACAAGATTATATACTCCTATAGCAAGTCTTAAACAAATCCACCCAGAACAATTTATACCAAGCTGTAATAAATTATTCCTGAAAGTGATTGTGAGACTGGGCAGACAGCATGGCAGAGTGGTTAAAAGCACAGCTTCTATAGCTGAGCTGCTGGATGGTAAGTCACTAAGTGGTAACTTGGGTCAATGTACTAAACCTCTAAGTGGAAGAAAATTTAGTACCTATTTATTGGATTTTTAGGAGGATTACATATCTTGAGACATGTGAAATGGCTAAGACAATGGCTGGGACAAGGCAAGCACTATTTTATTTATTGAACTCACTTATGTAGTGAAATGCACAATGGATGAGGGAAAGTGTGAGAGATGGCTGCAGGGAAAATTGTGACATGTTAAATATAGCTAAATATATTAAACATTTTGATCCACCAAACACAATGATTTCAGCCCAGCAAATTCTAAATGGAGAAAGAGAAGAGGAATGTTTCAGTGTTTAGAGTATCTGATTCCAAATAGCTAGCATTTTGGCTGAGAAAGATGCGTGAGTAATTTCAGGATACATACAAAATTTCAATATTTAATCAGACATTTAAAAAATTGAGAGAAAGAAATCTAATGAGGAGTAAGTAAAGACAAAAAGAGTAATTTTAAATGCCCTGGTAACAACAGAGCAGAGCAACTGTCTCTGTCACACATTATGGGCTATGCCTGCTGCTCTCTGGAAGACATGACAGTTGCAACTGAGTGAGTCTCAGATCCTATCAAATGGCACATAACAGGTCCAAAGTCAGCTAGTACGTGACGCTTTTTTCTGAGGCAATGCACTGACAAGCTCCAGGTGGATTTAACACAGGTCTATGAGAGTAGTGAGGAATTATCAGGGAGCAATCAGTCTATGAGCTCAAGAGGCAGCTAAGAGTGCGCAGGGAAGGAGGTGAATAATGTTTTCCATCTTTGGCCAAATATCTTTAAAGGGCTTTGCTTAGGGATATTACTAACTAAGGGCATCAGGGACAGGTCTGGGACATGATTTCCTCGTATTTGATATAGTAGTACAGATGGTTCACTTGTGAAGAGGAGGAAAACACCAAAGCACAAGGTTTTTTTCAAGTTCAGTTGACTTCACTCCTGAATCTGCAAAATTTGGTCTGAAAGCTTGTGAGACCCAGGTTTCTTGTGAGATTTCTGTGCTTTCAGGTTCCATTCAAGTAGAAAATGAGCAGGTTCTCTCTCAGCAGCATATTGCTTCTGCTCTGTGTAAATCAGGGCCATCTGGGGTTAAGGGTCCATGAATCTGCCAATCCTGACATCACATCTCTGCTCCAAACACTCTCCTCCTGCAGACATGACTGCGGCTTTCTCCATTTTCATGAATTCCTATTAATTCCATGGAAAATCTGCTTCACCAATAATGAAGCTCTTGCTTCCTTTATTTTGCTAGAAATTTCCTTCATTGTCCTACATTGACACCCATCACAATCCCTTTCTTCTGTTTTTTGTTTTTGTTTTTGTTTTTTGTTGTTGTTGTTGTTGTTGTTGTTTTTAAATTTAAAAGCAAGATTTATTAGAGTCGAAGACATCCAGCCACAGTGGCACACAGTGGGACTTTCAAGATAGGAAAAAACCCAAAATGGTTGGTTGGCAGTGGGGTTTTTAAGCACAATTTGTGGGAAGAAAAAAACTTGACATTCAGTTACAAGGCAGGGACAAAACACATCAAAACACCTGATTTGCAATCCTTTATCCTCTCTGGGTTGCTCATGATAAAACAAAAAGCCATCCAGAAGGGTGAGATATGTAACTTGTTTTCACAATAAACTGTGAGTTCAGGAGGATGGAATCACCACTCCCATTCTATTCTCAGGAAAAAATCTGGAGATTTCTAAGGAAATGCACCCTAATTTCCACTGGCTGCCTATTAACACATGACTCCTCACATCTCCTGGCCCCCCACCGCCCCGCCAAGAAATATGGCCCCTAACTTCTGTTAGGGGAACTGGGAAATAATCACTCTGGCTCCTTCATGCTGAAAAGGGCATTATTGGGAAAGGCAAGCAAGACAGGGTTCCAGCAAGGGGTGACTTCTCAGCAGGAAGTGGCTTCTCAAGTGTTACGTCATTGGCAGCCTGCAGAAACTGCTTCCATCCGAGGTTTCGTGCATGGCCACCTCGAATTCCATTGTTTCAAGTCTGGAGAAAATGAGTCTAACAAGCAGATAAAACTCACGTGGTCTAAAACAAAGGACAGAGTCAGTATTTGAGGACCTAAGAAAAGTGCTGACTAAACCACGTGTAAATTTTTTCCATTGAGAGGCAAATAGAAACTGACAGAAGAGGCCTGATAATAATCAGGTGGGTTTTAAGACCTGGCCAGGTACATGGGATACCAGAAGAGACATCATAAAGTAGGTGTGAACTTACTTAGGGAAAGCACCCTCTTGAGTCTCATTACCTAGCTGGCCTGGGAGGAGAGCTGGCTTGAAGAGAAGGTAGGTGGCATCTCTAAAAGGAAAATATTTTTAGTTAATTTACAGTTCTGTCTGCAATGTTGCTGATCCTGCTTGGCCATCCCCTCAGCAGTGATGGTTACTATGGAAGCTGGCCCAAGTGAAGGGCTTTTCAGCTTAGAGTCAACAAGGTCTGCAGTCTGACCTGGGTACCCTTCTACTCCAGGGCAGCTCAATTTCCAATGACCCAACTGCTGGCTGGCAGCATTGCCGGGGCTCTTCATAAACTGACTTCTGCTGAATCTCTGGCTTTCCACATTGAAAACTAACGCAGTAGACTGGCCTGTTGGGTCTCTGTGATGGCAGATCACTGTGTAAAGTAACCATTAATTGGCCTTCCACCTGTATTTACATTGCTTCTGCTGCTTAGCTTCCTCTTCCACCTGGTTTTTATTAAAACAGACCAGAGGAAACCTTTAAGAGAATGTAAGTCAAGGGGGTGCTCAGTCCCATCTCTAATATTTGGTGGCCTAAACTAGAAATCTATAGTCATAGGCATGTTCTGATAATGTTTTTTCTTTGAGATAGACAATGCCCATGAAGAAAGCTATGTCATCACTTTAAAACTTGCTCTCCTTTTTTTTTTTTTTTTTTGAAAAGGGAGATTTTGCCTGTTTACTGTGTCCATGGCTAAATAAATCTAGTTGTGGAATCATAATTTAAGCTCTCATTTTGGCTATGCTGTTACTACAGAGAAATGTTAGCCATCCTTTTTATAACATCTAAAGATCAAACTGTACATCCCGGAGAGTCCTTCAGTATAGAGTCAGTTTCCCATCTTGAAGAGAATAGAGAAGTGAGGGAACAATTCAGGCTTCCCAGAACACTTGCTGTCAATAACTTAATATCACATGAAAACTTAGCAAGCACTTTTAACTGTTAAATAACAACTATGAAAACACTTACCAAAAAGTCCAATGCCATCTATAAATCTTAAGACAAGAGTACATGTATTTGGAAACATTGCTTAAATACCTAACACAAGTATAACTTGTTTGACAAGCAAACCCAAGTACAACATATCTTTGACTTAAACATTTTTAGTTTCTTTCTACCAAATCTAAAACATCTGATAACAGAGATTTAGGTCACATGAACCAAAAATGTATCTTTGATTAATTTAGCAGTTTAAATTTATGAGCAATCTTTCATCTGTAAGCCAATTGAAAAAGAGCTCTTTTTTTCATTATTTAGAGAATACTTTATTAGTTCTGTAATCAAACCCACGTAGATAAGACCTTACATATTTGATACAGTGCGTTACCCCTGTACAAATGGAAAAAAAATAAGTTTAACATTTCTAGACCAATATGGCTGTTAATTTTTGTACAATGCCAACTCAACACAGTAAACTGGGATACTTTTCTCAAAGTTGACAGCACAACTAAAGTTTCCAAAAGTTCAATTATATATATGTATATACATATATATTTATATAAAAAGACCAGTAATAGCAGTATGTTATGTATCAATAGCAGCAACAGCTTTTCCAGGTTCTGCAGTCATTTGAACAAAATTATAGAGACATCTAGCACACTCCATTAAAAAAATAAAAATAAAAAAGGTAAAAAAACAAAACCCCGAAAACAGCAAAGTTTTGTTACTGTCGTGGTACCTGGTACCATTTTTTTTAATTACTTCTCAATCATCTGGAAAGAAAACATTCTAGAATAACATCATTAAAAACAGCTCGATAAAGCACAGTCACTACTACGTATCATGAAGCAGGTACAAGATGTTTTACATTCACAGAGGCATGATACAGTACTGTCCTACATCTATAATACTAGAGGATACAATTAAAAGGCATTATTTGAGACTTGATTCTACTTTCCCAGCAGAGGGCCCAAAGGATGGTATGACACAGCTCTGTAAAGAAATGTACCTTCTTTGATGAGATTTCTTTTCATTAGTGGCACAGTTCTAGGTACTCACTGTTCTTCACGAACATCAGCTAAAAAACCGTTAAAAAGGGGTGGGGGGGTTCGATTCATACAAAGATGACGGAGTGGAGACAAGCAAGATTCAGCCTAACTAGTATTTTACCAGATCTGTCATATTTGAATGGTGAGAGCTCCATAGAAGAAAGGAGATGCCAAACAGTGCTTTGAAGCTTTGGACCACAACCAAAACACAGCATCATTTCAAACAGAGGCAGTAACCAAACATTGCTCGCTTGGCAGGTCAAGGATGCTGACATCAATATAAATTAAAGGGAAAAAGAGCTCTTAATAAATAAATTTTCCAGGTAGACATACAATATGTACATACATATAACATAACCTACAAGGTAGAATAAAGTAGTTTCAGTAATAGCTTCTTAAAATCATTAGCTGTTTTTTCTTAAATTACCAACAGTTGATTAGAATTACTTCCTGTTAGTAGTAATCTGAAATAACTAGATGTTTTCTAAGTTGCAACCTGCAGTATGTTATTGGCTTTATTTGATTACAACACTGTGCCCAAGTATTGAACACAATAGAGGTCAGAGAAAAGAAGTCCTTTAAGCACAGAACCAACAATGTTTTAGTTTCATGAGCAGTGAATCTGATTTTTAGTGTTTAGAAAATACAAAACCGTGAATAACAAAGGCTTCAAATGGCTATGTTTAGAATTATAAACTCATTTACCAATAGAGGCACTTGCTTACTACACAGTCTTTTAGAAAGCACCTGTAGTATTTTATAAAACATCCCTTTTAGGCCTCTGGGCCTTTCTCATTAAGATAACCATAATGTCTGATAACAACACAACACGATCATTAGACTTTTGTAACTTTCAGACATTTGTATCAGTAGCATTTTACATTACCATAAGTTAAAATTTAGCACCTCTTCACATCTTGACAGTATACCTTTAATATAATCCAAATAGCATTATTAGTTGGTATCTCTACAAGATGAGAGATATATCCTTTGATATTTCCAAGGGTCCAGCTTGAAATATCAAAGTCCCAAAAATTTAGAGCTTTGATTTTTTTTGAATGTCTGTCAAAGATGCCAACAAGGCTTAAAATATCTGGTAGAAACAGGATTTCATAACACCAGGACATAATATAGATCAGATTTAATCATCGTTACAAAGTGATTACTCAAATACTTTACAATGAGTATATATTCAAACAAACCATAACTCTTAACAAAAAAACTCAGCTGTTTTAAACAATCAGAACTTAACAGAGATATTAAGAGAATACAATAGATTATTTCAACAGAAAGCAAAATCTGTCTCTTTGGTCATCCCAAGAATCAGAAATAAAATCTTAAATCTAAGAAAACATGGAATCATCCCACCACTTCGGAACAATATTACCAGAGTCAGAACTGGAGAACAGAAAATGGCTTGCTGGAGGTGGCTAGAAAATTGAGTCAGCAATTAAACAAGAACTACTAAAAGGAGATGCTGCCATTTTTAAACAGATAGTTAAGACTATTTCAAAAAATTTACTAACATATATGCATTGCAGAAACCTCATTGCTTTCCTAGATTTTCATTTTGAAATAACCCATTAAAAATCTCCAACTTAATACAGTGCTTTCATTCTTGAGGAATATTTGCCTTGGAGTGATGGGGAAAAGACAAAGACAGTCCATGGGAGAGAAACAATGTTCTTCCACTGTTCAAGAATCCTGGATTAAAGAGTTTATAATAAATGATATTAGCTGTGATTTAAAAAAACATTATCCTGAATCAATATCCAGTGTGAAGTACATAAAAGGAAAGAAATGCTTCTCTTTAGTTATTGTAATGTTCATCTTCTTCCATTTCCTTTCCCCATCAATACCTATTTCCTCAAAAATTGCTGTTGTAAAATAACCACTAAATTTTCTCACATGCTTTTTCTTCACTTTGAAAAGTGTTTCAAAAGACACTTTGCTACCAGACCTATCTACTTTCTTAACCTAATCACAGAGCTGGTCCATTTGGAATGATGCAAATTGAACACACAGGTTGGAACAGTCCCAGTGCCTCCTTTGTGAAAAAAGTCATTGCAAATACTGCTAAGTGTAAATAGCTTTGAGCTGGTGACGAATAACTGTATGAAAGAACTTCAGTTGTTTGTGGATGAAATGGAATTATAAGCTAAATTGTTTTGGTGCAAAACAATTTGAAATCCCTGCAGATTTTTTTTTGTCAAAATACATATTTTCCATTGAGTTTTTGAAGACCTCTCAAATTTCATGATACACCTGAAATACTTACCATTGTTCAGTGACTCCTATGGAACTGTAGGAGCGAATAGGCAGTGGGTAAAGCAAACAGTGTTGTAGGCAGGCATATAGAATAAAATTGGTTAGGTTTGTGAGCTGGAAGACCACGCCTTCACCACGCCCCTGTGCGACCTGATGCCCCTACCTGGCCACACCTGTGCATCCACTGGCCAATCAGGTTAATTAACCACTCCCCTTTGGAAGTAAATTAAACGCCTGGGATGCGGTGTGTCCGCACTCCCTTCCTTTCTCTGGCCTTTTGCCGATGTGGGCCTGTGTGGTCCTGCACCACCAGTGCACATGGCCTTTGAGGGCACCTGCTATATGCTTCCTGGCCTAGATGCTCCTTCACATAACTGGTTCCTGGTACTTGGTATGAACCCAGATTTACCTCTCTCCTATAGATAGGGGCCTCACTCTCTTATGCATCTTTCGCACTGAATAAAAGCTTAAAGATGTACCATGCTGCCTCACTCATTTAGGCCAGTATTCAGAATTCTTCTCTGAATATTGGGCAAGAATTCACATGGCCTTATTAATATTGGGAATTTATTAATAAGTATTCGGTGATATCATATGACACCCCAAATTCTGCTTTCAACAGGACTGTGAAGGAATGTTAGGAAAATGGTACCTGTGGAGTGAATAAGAGTGTCTGGTGCTGTCCATCAGTAACCTTGCCCTTTTCATATCTAGTGGCTTCTATCTCAAAGCCCACTCTTGGCTCAGTTTCCAGTCAGGGTACACAGTAAATGCAAGGCTTTGAAAGAAATCCCACTTTCTTTTACTATGTAAACCAATTGGAGTAAGTGCAAGATCTGATCTTTAAAGTTGTTTCTACAGAATTGTTTGCAATAGCTACCTTTTAGCTATGTAATTGAAGGATGTTTGCAAAGTGTTGCAATCTCTTTTGCTAAGCTTTAGCAATTTAATGAAGCCGATTTAACTGAATTGGTGTTTAGTGACCTATACCCAGAAGACGGAACAATCAAGCTTGCTCAGATTTAGAGTTACATGTTACTTCCAAGATTTTCTGTTTGTTTTTAATAAAAGGTGTTTAAAGGAGACTGTATGCATATCATTTCACTTTTCCAAGTTTTGAATTGATATTCTGAAAATAATTATTATGAAAAACTGTTCAAAAACTGGAGTTAGTTAGGGAAGTGTTCTATTCATATTGCACAAGTACAAATACTTAAGAAAATGGCTTTATACACATCTCAAAAAAATCTACAGATGAATGAAAATATATTTTACTGTGTGTTTTGATAAGACCTCATCTGGAAACAATGACATAACACAATAAAATATGACTTCTTCTATTTTTCATTCATGAGGTTATGGGAGGAGAACAGGACATTAAGAGGGTCAGGGAAGCCATTAATTGTATTTATAAAGAATGGTGGGTGGAGTAGATAAGAATCTGCAAAGTTTTATTTTTATTGTTTTTAAGAGTATTTTAAATCACTTTCCAAACTATTGCATTAGGAAACTATTACAGCAAACTACCTTAGAAGTCAACATATGTGTTGAATCATTTAAATATTTTTCATATTGGAAACATAATCTACAATGGATTTTCTGAAGGAAAGCATCTTTTCTGAGCACCTTTGATACAGTTCTTCATAGAAGATTAAAATGCTTCATTAGTTACTTGAAGCATTCTTGTGTCTGAAATCCATATTATAAAAATGGTACGATAGTATTTTTATAGAGATAGCTGGAAGAAAGTTATTTTGGAACCGAGTCAACACGCAACACATTGAAGAGGTGTTGCTTTTTTGATAAAGCAAAGAATTGCACATTGCAAAGGTCAAAATATTTTTTTTTTTCCTTTTTCCAAAGGTCAGATGGTGTTATATTGATATTGGGCCTTTAAAACTGTGATTAAACATTTTTATTGGTACTGTCTTTGTTGTTAATCAACATCTGGGTAAAATGTCAGAATCCCTTTTCATCTTTCTTAAGTGCTTTTGTTCCTCCTATTGAGCAGCTGGGCTAAGAGTCACACTAAGGAAGCCAATTGTCCTCTCCCTCCTGACAGTGGGAGCTGCGACAGAGGAAGGAGAGGGACGTGCGCAGAGCACAGAGGGTCTTTGTTTTAGAGCCCACATTGACGCAGGTTGGCCTAAACATGTTCAGTCTCACAGTGTGTTCTGAAAACTGATCTAAAAGCAGTCACTCTTAAAATTTAAGGTCAAGCAAGTGTACAAGTGCATGCCATACTTTTAAAAATACTGCTGATTTTAATGGCTTAGACTTAAATTATGACTCAACAGCACGTTTGTAGACTGTTTTTCAATGTCAGGAAACAAGACTGGGGTATCAGAGAGCAGCTTAAGATAGTGCAGTCAACAGACGCAAACAGAACCACAGAGAAGGCTCCTGTTTGATCCTCTCACCTCCGACTCACCACAGACCCATGGACAATTGCTTCAGTTCTGGTTGCCTAGTGCTTCTTACACAAAAACAATAGCCTTGCCAGAGAAAGAGTGTCTCTCAAGTGAGTCATGAGTGCTCTTTAATTAATGCTCTAAGGGTAGTTTAATATGTTTAGAAACAAGCTTTTGTAGAACTGCAAGGTAATAGGATAATGAGTTTAATTGGCCAGCCTGAATTGCAGAATTCTAATTTAACTTAAGCCGTTTTCCTCAGTGCCCTTTGCGAACACTAGCTGATCAATCTATGAGATATCTTCTTATATTCAGGCTGATTCTAGAGGGGACTGTAATAAAGAAATTACTCCCTGTGCGTACACTACTCAGCCATGTGAGATAATTTCCTACTTCCAGGTCCCTGGAGTACCCTTCATGATACCAAAAGAAATAATTCCTCTAAATTGCTCCTCCATGTCCTAGAAAAGTGAAATCTTCATATAGACAGAGCAGAGCTTCTTACCACGATCCATTGTGGCAGATCTCACTTTTCAAAGCAAAGACTTGCAGCTAATACTGTGGCCAAATCAAAATAGTCATGGAAGACACATTTCCATTTCTGTAAAGACTTTAAAAATTTTACTTGCTGTTTTCTATGAGGAAGAGGACTTGGTAATAAAGACTTGAGAACAAAAAGAAGTTTTAACTAGCATGTCCTCTTTAAGTCACAGAGGAATGCCAGAGTGCAGCTAGGTCCCCAGCCTGCCTGCAGGGAGCCTGGAAGCCAGGGCAGGGACTAAAGGTGAAAATGATAGGGCGGCCCCTGCAAATACCGCAAAGAGCTTCTCCTGTGATGGTGCAATGCACACTTTCTGGAATCAAAGGAAATGTTGTTGTTTTTTTTTTCTTTAAGAAACTACTTTATGAAAATTACAAATGAGGGGGCTTTCCTGCCATTGATCTTTTGTATCTGAGTTATGATATAGTTTCTCTCTCAGAAGTTACATTTTAGCCAATATATGATTAATTATATTTCTACAGGTGATCCAAAAATGGACATTCGCATTCTAAATTATTTTTTAAGCTTACAAAGTGTTAGCCCATCTTTTTTTCCTATTATCAAAGTGAAAAAAACCTTAATAATCTCAAGAATTACATTAGCAATGTAAGCTTTCTAATTCTATTTAAGTCTCTGCTAATTCCTCTTGGCTTTGGGATAAAGCATGGGATAATAAAAATATCTAGTGTGACTAAAATCCATTCATAGTTTTGCTATACTTAAAATCTACATATATCCCAGGAATTTTATATACCCAACTCCATCAGTTTCACATTACCAATAAATTCATGCCAAGTTGTTTGTAAAGTAATCATGGTTGAATCAGTATACACTGGACATCCAGCTATTGAAACCACAATATTCATACTTGGAGAATTAAGAATGTTTTAAATTAATGCATATTGTTCTAGATTACTTCCACATCATAGCAGGCTTGCCAGGGACTGGCACTGGAACTTTGAGATAAAGAATGACTTGTTATTATTATTAGTGAGATCAGCCACAAGGCCACAACACTAAGTCAAATCACATAGAAGTGTGTGTTTACTTCAGGCTAAAAGGAATAGTTGTCTTTAAGGTGGCCACGAATTGAAATGCAGGATGCTAGGAAGAGCAGTTTAGTGAAGAATTAGCTTAAAATGATGACCACACTATAGACAGATCTAGGACAATCTACCATCATCAAAGTAAATCTGGCCTAACTTTTATTTGTTAAGAGTTCTAAATATGGACAAAGAATTTCCTCCAATTTAATTTGTCCTACTCCATTGGCACTGATGGATTCTCTGTCACTCAAGTAAATATTATTTATAAAATAATCCTGCAATTCATTCTCACCAATTCTTTAAACTTTACTTAACCAATCCATTGTAATTTAAAAGAATAATATGGAGTTTCCAACATATTAAAATAATTTTTATATATTTATTTGATCACTTTTATTGTGCTTGTTTTCATTTTATTTGGAAGACAGAGACACAGAGAAAGAGAATTAGATGAAGAGTGACTTTCATCTGTTGGTTTATTCCCCATATGTCCCCAAAATCCAAGGTTTGGCCAAGTAAAAACATGCAGCCTAGAACTCCATCCTCTTTCCCACATAGGCATCAGGGATCCAAATACTTGAGCCATCACCCACTGTCTCCCAGGGTGCATATTAGCAGCAAGTTGAGTACCCAGGACTCCAACCAGGCACTTCATCACTTTGGGATGTGGACATCCCAACCAGCAACTTAACTGCTGCACCAAATGCCCAGTCCATCATCTTTCGTGTCTTAGAAAAGTAATCATAAATGCTACCTCACTACCCACAAGAAAAACCTGTGTGAAAATTTAGTCAAGACTGAAGAAGTTGCTTATGAGTATTATCCTTTTTTTTTTTTAGTCATTTTATTTATTTGAATGGCAGAATTACAGAGAGAGAGAGACAAAGAGAGAGAGAGAGAGATCTTCCATTAACTGGTTCACTCCCCAAATGGCCCTGAGACTGGGCCAGGATGAAGCCATGCGCCTGGAGCCTCATCCATGCCTCCCATATGGGCAAAGGGGCCTGGACACTTGGGCTGTCTTCCATCGCTTTCTCAGGTGTATTAGCAGGAAGCTGGATAGGAAGTTGAGCAGCCAGGACTCAAACCAGCACCCACTTGGTATGTCAGTGCTGCACTCAGTGGCTCAATCCTCTGCATCACAGCACCAGCCCTGATCCTTTCTTTGAAAACATCTTTTTTAGTCTCGTTCTATCTCTCTCTCTCTCCCTCCCTCCCGCCCTCTTTCTCTTCTCAACTCTCCTTTTTATTTGAAAGAGAGAGACAGACAAAAAGAGATGTTCCCTCTTCTGGTTCAATCCTAAATTCCTGAGAGAACCAGGGCTGGTCTAGGCTGAAGTCAGAAGGCCAGAATTCACTCTGAGTTTCCCATATGAGTGGCACAGGCCCATATACTTCAGCCATCACTTGCCACCTCCCAGGGTGTTCATTACCAGAAAGCAAGATCAGAAGCAAATGTGCCAAGACTCAAACCAGGCACTCTGATAAGGGATGGATGCATCCCAAATGGTGACTTAACCACTGAGTAAAATGCCCACCCCAGTCATGAGTCTTGAAACAAAAATTCCAGCCCTTTGGCAGCCTGCCATGGGCTCAGCAGACCCTAATCCCAGCCATCTGGGACTACTCAGAGGAGACTGAAGAAGCCTGGCACAATCACATGCCTCCACCTCCACCATCCAGTTGACAGAGCCCTGAGTAATTCTCAGTTATAGGTAAGACAGTGTCATTTCTTGTTGTTACAGAGGCCACTTGTTCCACAGTGCACAAATTTGCAGAATCTCTGATTCTTTCATTTCCATCGTTTGGGTCATTGGGTTCATCTAACAGCCCTGAAAAACCCCAATTCTCCATAATCACCTTAAAAGTCACCATTAATAGGGGCTTTGTTGTGGTGCAGTGAGTAAAGTTACTGCCTGCAATGCCAGCATCCCATTTGGGTACCAGGTTCATATCCCAGTTGCTCCACTTCTGATCCCATGCTAATGTGCCTGGGAAAGCAGCAGTAGATGGTCCAAGGGTTTGGGCCCATACACCTACATGGGAGGTCCAGAAGAAGCTTCAGGCTCCTGGCTTTGGCTTGGAACAGTGCTGGTCATTGTGGCCAGCTGGGGAGTGAAGCAGTGGATGGAATAATCTCTTTCTCTCTCTGTCTCTCCCACACTCTGTAAATCTGACTTTCAAGTAAATAAATAAGTCTTCTTTTTAAGTCACTATTCTCATATTTCTTCCTGGCTTTTCCCTCATTGATCTACTCCCATCCCAGGGCAAGATATCCTCTCTAAATTCCATATCACTATCACCACAGGGTCTTAAGCTCCGCTGTTAAATTCCTCAAGGCAGGTAGCCTCCAAGTAACCTACTCCACTCATAATAACCCCATTCTTTCAGTCTGATGTGTTCAAGAATTTGAATTATTAACAAATTTGTAATTCCACTATATCCTATTATGCCTAATCCCTATACCCATCTCTCCCTCTTTCACCCTGAACCCCAATACTACACAGTCCTGGATCTTAAGATTGCTTTCTTTACTACCCTCTCAAACTCTCAAGAGCCTGACACACATCTCTCACAACTCACAAGGACAGTCCTCCCCGAGGGTTCAGAGACACCCCCACTTTTTCCATCCGGCATTAAGTAAAGACATTCCCTCTCCTTCCCCCTGGGGAACACCCTCCTCTGGTATATTGATGACCTTCTTCTGTGCAGTCCTGATTTATGGACCTCCCAATCAGTTCTCTCCTTCCAAAGCCCAAATCAACCCACCCTTGTGGGGAGCAACTCGGACTAGACTGTTACTCGAATTAAGACTTATTCTATGCATCTGCTCTCCCACAATATGGCACTGGGAGAGGAGGAAACAGCTTTTACACAGCTGCCTCCAGTTCAACCAATAAGCAGCAGGACCTGCTCCTGATTGGAGAGCAGCGTACTCGGCGTGTGGGTAGCAGAGTTGGGATTGGTGGAAGAGGACTATAAAGGAGGAGAGAGACAGCATGCACCAGGAACATCTATCTGAAGGAACACCTGAGCAGCCCCCGAGAGAGCCGGCCGGCGGTGTGCCGCTCCCCCGCGGAAGTGGGGAATGTGGCAGGGGGAACTGCCCTTCCACGGAGGTGGAAGGGTCGGTAGCCAACCCGGGAAGAACCAGCAGCAAACCCGGGGAGGGCCGAGCAGACAAAAGAACAGCGCAGGGTCCTGTGTCGTTCCTCCACGAAGACGGGGAGCGACATAATGGTGCCGTGACTCGGATATGAAGCCTAGGCAGGGTTTAGTGTCGTTCCTCTGCGAAGAGGGGGAGCGACACACCCTCTGTCACCTACCTTGGGTTCAATCTAGCCCTGGGGAAAACAGGAAATAACCACACAAAGAAAACTCCTAATGTCTTCTCCTGTTATGCCTGCTGCCAAACAAGACCTCCAGTCCTTCTTTGGGCTGGCAGAATATGTTTGCATCTGGATTGCAAATTTTAGTCTTATTGCCAAGTTCCTAAATAAGGCCAATTCAGAGCCACTTCAAGAGCCTCTCCCAAATGGCTGATTCGTCCTCTTCTTTCTCTAAATTAGCCCTACAACGCCTCCCTTTTGTGGACACCTTTGCTGCTGTGGATCCTTTTCCCTTAACACTTAGCAGCTCCTGTCAGGCATCTATTATTAATCTGGAACTACTGTCACCACTTCCTGCCCCAATCTCTATCCAGAGATTCATTCCTTTCTCAGTTCATTATGTCTAGGAAGGATGGTGGGAGGCAATGTGTTCCAGGCATACACTGTGATTCAGGCCCAAGCTGATTAAGTTGTTACATTCTCTAAGTCATAGTTAATGGTTCCTATTTTCCCCCTACGTTTTAGGAGACCCTGCCACTAAACCCCATAATGGCTCTAAGGTAGATCAATTTGAACTTTATGATTTTGATAGATATACATAAAACCAAGTCCTGTGGCTTTATGCAACTTCCTTCAGGATCAACAGGAAAGAATACAAGGATCTGCAAGGGTATTTTGACATGACAAATGCAGGGAAGGGCTGTGAATGCAGTAGGCATAATGGAAATATTAGGATATGTGGACAGCATTTCTAGGGCCTATTGACTGCATGAAACCTACAGCAAGCACCACCTGAAGCAGATAATTGCTATACTTGAGAGTTATGTGAACTAATCAATACATATACATTTCCTTTTTCAAAAGCTCTTTGAGTTTTTGTCTCTTCTTTGTCATTTTGTAGTTTGCATTTAATTTTTAATCCTTAAAGCAACCATACGTGGATATTATTTGTATGTATAGAAACACAGAAACTTGGTAAAGTTAAATAAGCCTTCATGGCTATAAGTTAGTTGATCAATAGTAGAGTTGAATTTGGAAGCTTTGTCTGTGGAGCTACAAATTTTATTTTCTTAAGCACTACAAAATAAAATATCCCCATACTCATGGGGAAAGCAGTATGGTTTCAAAAGGTGGACTCCTTGTAACTGAACTACCACCTGCTGTTCCTGGCTTCAAATACGTGGATAAATAATCTTATAAGAATGCAGTAAACATGAGGAAATAATAAAATCAAGAAGCTTAGGAGTAGTTAGGTTTTTTGTAAGGATGTATGATATGGTTCCGTTATGTTTCATGTAATTTATTTTTGTTATAATTGCATAACCTTAGTCCCAGTAGTAGAATGAATCCTGAACTGACACTTCCTTCTACCTTACTCTTGGCTTATTCTGGCCTAGATATGACTCATTCTGTTGATTTTAGCTTCACCATAAGTCTTCCTAAGGAAAACTTGTTTTGATTAATATTTAAAGTATCATGGGGATTGTTCCCTGTATTTCATGAGCTGTCTACCCCTTTGCCATTATCTCACAAATGATTTGTTAGACATGCAGATTTTTATTGTTTCTGATACAACAAGGAAAACAAATAAAGCAGCGTTTTCCTGCTATACCCAGGAAGCTGGGGAGAGGAGAGGTTACATATTGAATTTCTGAATATAATTTCATTTTTAAACAAAAGTACTCTGCTTCTTCTTAAATCATTTGAAATTTCTAACTGAAAGTTTCTTTTAGAATTATTTCATCTTTATGTATACTATGATTTGGGTTTTCTCTGCCCCTCAAACAGTACATTTAGAAGGCAAAAAACGAAGCTGTACAATTGAAATTTTGACTTATTACTGCAACCTTGAACAAACAGCTTAATTTATATGATTCTTAGTCTTATTCACCTGCAATTTAAGGCTAGCAACAAGGTAGTATATTAAATTGTACAATATGAATGTGATAACCATGCTCAGTGAGAACATTTAATCTCCATCCCAAAGATGGATATGATAGCTACTATGAGTTTTATCAATCAAGTAATTTCAGAGGAAAAGAGAAATAGGAAGAAAGAGTACCAAGTGAAAAGAAAGGCAACATATTTAAAAATCTCGCACAGGATAGAATGCAGGGAAAATATATACCTGAGTCACTGCGCATTAGTAAACTACAGGTAATTCAGTGTAGAAAGGTAAGAAAATGGATAGTAAACCAGGATTGACCAGACAGTAAGATACTTCTACAACAGATTAAAGACATCCAGCCTCAAGTGAAGAAGAAGGCATTGAAATATTACCAAGAAAAAAAATGAACACATTTGCATTTCTAAAATATTAGTCAGATGGTAATATGAAAAATGGATTAGAGGGGCCTCGAATATTCACAACTGGATGACTGGGTGAGATGAGAAGCGATGGTTTAGGAAAGGAATGGAGGCTTTAAAATTCATCCTCTGGATAAATAATGCGGTTAATCATTGAGAAATTACCATCAGGAGAAAGAACAATGTTTGACTGTTGCAGGGAGCCCTTAAAGTCTCCTTTCACTCCTTTGGTAGCTTGTCACTGTGTACTCAGTAATTCTTCATACTGAAGTTCTTTTAGTCAATAACAGGTAGTCTCTGTCTCCTCACTGGATTTTTATTGATATATGTTCAAATATATAATTTTTGAAAATATGAACAAAGAATTGACATAAAATTAACAATTGATAGCAGGAACAGTGACCAAAATTTAAATAGGAAAACTCTGTATTTGGGGAAAATACTTAGCTATTTTTGAAGAGTTCATTGGTTAATTAAGAGATATAGCCCTGACTGTTAATGAACAACTTAATACATTATCCCTCTTAGTAGTTTTTTTATCTGTTCTACTTAATATGACTGGTTTAGATCTGTAATTGATGCACAGTTATTCTTAAGTGTTGAAAATTAACTGAAATGTGATCCCTGTTGAACATGGTGGTGGGAATGGGAGAGGGAAGAGATGTATAATTTGGGACATGCTCAGGCTGACTTGCCCCAAGTGGTGGAGTTGGAAGCATACCAGGGGATTCCAATTCAATCCCATCGAGGTGGCATGTACCAATGCCATCTCACTGTTCCAGGTGATCAGTTTCAGTTCACAGTTGGTCATGGTGGAGGGACTGGGAGTCAAAGGGAGCACATAGACAAGTCTAGTACCTGCTAACGCTAACCGATGGAGTAAATAAAGGGGAGAGTGATCCAACATGGGAAGTGAGATACTCAGCAGACTCATAGAATGGCAGATGTCCTAAATAGCACTCTGGCCTCAGAATCAGCCCTAAAGGCATTCGGAGCTGGCTGAAAAGCTCATGAGAGTATTTCAGGCATGGAAAGCCAAGACACTCTGGCAAAAGATCTCTGCAAGTGAGATCCCAGTGGAAAGAACAGGTCATCAAAGAAGGAGGTACCTTTCTCTGAAGGGAGGAGAGAACCTCCACTTTGACTATGACCTTGTCTAAACAAGATAAGAGTCGGAGAACTCAGAGGGCTTCCATAGCCTTGGAAACTCATGACTGGAGCAGAGGGAGATTACTGATGCCATAGACAGCAGTGTCAATTGGTAAAGCCAACAACAGCAGTCACTGTGCACTTACTCCTCATGTAGGATCTCTATCCTTAATGTGCTGTGCATTGAGATTTAATGCTATAACGAGTACTCAAACAATATATTTCACTTTGTGTTTCTATGGGGGTGCAAACTGTTGAAATCCTTACTTAATGCATACTAAACTGACCCTCTATAAAAAAAAAAAAAAAAAAAAAAAGAAATTATCAATTCCCAACTTGACTCTCACTGGGATTAAACATGACAATAGGTCTGCTCTGATTTCATCATCATTTAAAAAAAATCATCTATTATTTTTCACTTTATGTTTCTGTGTGGGAGCAAACTGTTGAAATCCATACTTGATGTATACTAAGCTGATCTTCTGTATATTAAGATAATCAAAAATGAATCTTGATGTGAATGGAAGGGGAGAGGGAGTGGGAAAGGGGAGGGTTGTGGGTGGGAGGGACGGTATGGGGGGGAAGCCATTGTAATCCATAAGTCGTACTTTGGAAATTTATATGCATTAAATAAAAGTTTAAAAAAAAAAAAACTAACAGGCGACAGAAAAAAAAAAGAGATACAAAGGAAAAATTCAAATACAAAATTAAATGAAATTACAATTATTTTTATGAAAATCTTTAGAATTCCAGAAAACATATTCAATATGTTAAGTATAATTATAAATTGTTAGAAAAAATAGCTAATTAAAAATATGGAATAAATAAAGGATGTAGCAGAAATTAATAAAATTAAGTAAAACGTAATGCAGAACAAAGTCAAAATTTAGTTTTCTGAACCACTTGTGAAAACTATGAATCTCTAGATCTAGCCCTGTTGTGTAGCAGGTAAAAAGCCATCACCTGCGGTGCCAGCATCCCATATGGGTGCTACTTTGAGTCCCGGCTGCTCCACTTCCAAGCCAGCTCTCTACTATGGATGACCTAGGAACGCAATAGAAGATGGCTCAAGTCCTTGGGCCCCTGAACCCACATGGGAGACCTAGAGGAAGCTCCTGGCTCCTGGCTTCAGATTGCCTAAGCTCTGGCCATTGCAGCCATCTGGGGAGTGAACCAGCAGATGAAAGATTCTCTCTTTCTCTCTCTCTCTCTCTGCCTCTGTCTCTCTGTAACTCTACCTTTCAAATAAATACATAAATCTTTAAAAAAATTATGAATCTCTGGTTAAATGACTAAGAAAAAAAGAAATAGGGCAGTTAGACAAAATTAGGAAAATTAAATCATGATTATAGAACTTTATGTTTGAAAACAAAACATAAATATTTCATTTCTAAAACCTGAAGCATGGATGAAGTGGATACATTTTTTAGATATGTGCAACTTAATAGGCAGTGCAATATGGCTGTTTATGGAGTGTGGATTTTAAAATCAGCTGTCTGCATTCCAGTCTTGCGTTCACAACTTTCCACCAGAGTAACTTTGGGAATGTGACGTGGTTTCCCAACTTTGTTGTTTCATTTGTGGCAATAATAGTCCTAAAACCAATGCATCATAAAAAAAAAAAAAAAAAGAATTAGATAGTCATTAGCCTTATAACCTGTAAACATAGTAAATCAGCAATTTAAAAACTTTCCAGAAGAGCTGTTTGGCCTATTAGCTAAGATAGCAGTTAGGACACATGCGTCTGGGTTCAGTATCCTATTCAAGCTCCTGATTCTAGCTTCCTGCTAATGCAAACTGTGAGAAACAGCAGTGATGGCTTAGATGCTAGGGTTTCTACACTCACATGGGATTGCATGCCTCCCTACAGCTTCACACCACAGCTGTGCAGGGACCAGCAGATGGGATGTCCTTTTCTCTCTCTCTCTCTCTCTCTTAAAGACAAGTGCATGAAATTTTAGAGAGAAAACTATCAGCCATGATATCTTTCGGATGAGTTCTACCAAACACTAAAGGAAAAAGTAATTCAAAGCTTACATATCATTGCTTTAGTTTTTTTAGATAACACAGAAACCAGAAAGATTTTACCAGCTTAAATTTGAGGTTATCATAACATCAACACCAAAGGGGAAAAGTATATAATGCAAAAGGAAAATTATAAATTGATCTTACTCACATAGATATAAAAGATCTAAGTGAAATTACTGATTCAACAATATATAAAATTATGATTTGTTTAAGATGACTTAAGGTATTCAAGATGGAAGTATTTCAATACTATAAATCAACTAGTTTGATGCAAAATAGCACATGATTAAACAAAAATATAAATATAGATTATGAGGGGCCAGCATTGTGAAGCAGTGAGTAAAACTGCCACCTGCAATACTGGCATCCCACATAAGTGCCAGTTCTTGTCCCAGCTGATCCACTACCTATCCAGCCCCCTGATAATGCACCTAGGAAAGAAGTGGAAGATGGCCCCAGTATCTGGAGCCCTGTCATTTGGGGGAGACTCGAATGGAGTTTCAGATTCATGGTTTTGACCTAGCCAAGCCCTAGCCATTACAGTCACTTGGGGAGTGACCCAGCAAATGGAAGGTCTCTCCCTTTACCCCTGGCTCTTCCTATCTCTCTGCAACTCTGCCTTTAAAATAAGTAAAATAAATCTCTAAAACTATTTAAATAAATATAAATTATGAGAATTGGCATAATTAAGGCATTTACTAAAATTCAACATAACTTCTAAAAAAAAAAAGCAGTGATACACAAAATTACCTTAATGTGATTAATATAAATGAAGGTACTTCAAAAAGTTCATAGAAAAATAAAAATAAAAAAAAAATGAGGTGGGGGAATGGACATTTCTTCTAGTGGTTAAGACTCTGCTTTTTGAATACTTCGTCCCTTATTAAAGTGCCTAGGTTCAAGTCCCAGCTCCATCCAGATTCCATCTCAGCAGGCAACAAGTTGATGGCCCAAGTAGTTGCAACCTTGTCATCTATGTAGGAGACCTGGATTACATTCCTGGTTCCTGGCTTCTGCAATGCCCAACCCCACCTTTGCAGGTACTGGAGAGTGAACCAGTGGATGGGAGCTCTCTGACCATTTCTCTCTTCCTCTTTCTCTCCCTTTCTCTCTTTTTCTTTCTTTCAAATAAATTAAATATACAAAAATTAAACTTTTTTTTTAAAGATAAGTTTGGGATGGGCATTTGTCCCGGTAGTTACCATGCAGATTTGCATGCCCCCTTCCCATCAGAGTACATTGATTGGATTTGGGATTCTGGCTCCTCATTTTTGCTTCCTCTTAATGCAAACCTTTGTAGGTAGTGGATGACCCAAGTAGCTGAGTTCCTGTCACACATGTCCGGGACCTGGATTTAGTTCCTGGATCTTAGCTTCAGTCCCTGCTTTTTCAGGCACTTTAGGAGTGAATAACTACATGGGAGTTTTCTGATTCTTGCTCTCTCTTTTGCTTTCCCTGTCTATTAAATATTTTTTGTTTGTTTTAAAAACTTAATAGAGGGGCCCATACTGTGGTATAGCAGGTAAAACTGTCACTTTTGGCACCAGATTCCCATATGGGCGCCAGTTCAAGTCCCAGCTACTCCTCTTCTGATCTGGCTCTCTGCTATGACCTAGGAAAGCAGTAGAAGATGGCCCGAGTGCCTGGGCCCCTGCACCCCCGTGAGAGACCTGGAAGAGTCTGCTGGCTCCTGGCTTTGGATCGGCCCATTTAGAGAGTGAACCAGCAGATGGAAGATCTTTCTCTCTGTATCTCCATCTCTCTGTTTGTAACTCTCTCATATTAATTAATTAATTAATTAATTAAAACTTCATGGATAAGTTCATTTTGGTGCAATATCTTGAAATACATCATTTGAATGTTTTGCAGAATTTTCCTGGAAAATGTCTACTATGAAAGAATTACACAGATTTCAAAAAAACTGGCATCAAAATAAACATTATTTCAATTATTCTATATACTGAGATAAGTATTTTATATAGAGATATAAAAAACTACTATACATAAAGTAGAGTAAGCAGCACATATAAAAGGTTAACATTTTCAAAGAAGTCTTCTTGACATCAAGTATAGGAAATCCTTTTATGGGTAACATTATTTTGGGGTTCTCTGCCTGGATAGTAAACCAAAGGACAAGTAAGTAATCAAACAAAGGAATCAAATTGGCATTGAAAAGAAAGAGAAATCTCACCATTTATGATATTACTATCTACATAGAAGAATATTCAAACAAATTTCAAAGAAAATACATGAAAAGCCACAAATAAATTATTAAATTTAAAAAGAAGACTTAACAACTAGTTACAAATTAATACCCAAGTGTGTTGACATAGTATATAATTTTTCAAAAACTACAGTTTATAGTAGCCAAAATGGAATGAGATACAGAGATGTATAAATATTTATAAGGCTCAGAAAATTATGAGACATTATTCAAAGTCTTTAAAGAAGGTTTAAATAAATTGAAGATAGCATGCTCATATATTACAAATTTCAATAACACAATGATATCAATTCCCTTAAAATAATCTGTATAGTCAATGTAATTCAAATTAAAATGCCAACTTATATAGTGGCTGACAGTCTAACTTTAAAACTTGGATGGAAATGCAAAGTGTCATGAATAACCAAGGTACTTTTAAGAAAAAAAAAATGGTAAGAGTAGACAAGTTCAAACAATTAGTAAGACTTAAAATCTATATATCTATATTGATAGTGGTATTAACATAAGAATAGAACAATTTAGCTAATAGAAATAATAGTATGGGGATTTAGCTTACAATAGAACTGATATTACACACAAACTGGGAAAATAAATTAGTAATTAATTATACTAGGATAAATGGCAATTTTTTGGAAAGAAATGGCATATGGCTCCTATCCCCAATAATAATACAATATTAATTTCATTCAGATTAAAACATTAAATGTTAAAAGACATGTTTATTTCAGTACAAACATTTTGAAATTCATCCTAACAGAGGGATCTTCAAAAGGTCATGGAAAATGTGGAACATGAAAAATTACATGGATTTCAAATTTTTTACTTAAAATAAAACTTATAAATTCCATTTTCCCACAAACTTTTGGAAGTACTTTCAAATGTGCTGTGCTGCTAATATCATTTACATTTTGTGTCTTGTTTTATTATCTGGTAAACATAGGTTTTAAATATGAATTTTATTGAAATAACCAGATCTTCCGTATTGAATTTATTAATATATTCAACAACAATGATATCATAAATCATATGTTTTTATAAAACATTTTTACTTTGTCTAACTACATTGGCACTGACCTCAACTGAAATTTTAATGCCTTACAGAATGGTGAGTAGCAGACTTGGTCTCCTGAAAAATTGTTTGAGTATTAATACACCAAACTTCAGTAAACATTCAACTTGTTTCAGTAAAATTAGGTATCCCCTCAATATTAAATTTCTTTTTTTTAAATATTTATTTATTTCTTTGAGAGGCAGAGTTACAGAGAGAGGGAGAGACACAGAGAGAAAGGTCTTCCATCACTGGTTCACTCCCCAAATGGCCGCAATGGCCAGAGCTGGGCTGATCAGGAGCCGGGAGCTTTCCACGTGGATGTAGGGGCCCAAGTACTTCAGCCATCTTCTACTCCTTTCCTGGGTCACAGAAAAGAGCTGGTTCAAAGGAAGGGCAGCCGGGACACGAACAGGCACACATGTGGGATGCCTGTACCTACTACACCACAGGGCTGTCCCGAGTACTAAATTTTATAAAATGGAATTTAATCATCACTTCTTCTGCAGGATTGTACTATTTCACTGTGGGAGGATGTGTGAAGGACAGGGCTGCTTATCCAGCCATATGTCCAATAATACACTTAGCTTGCTAAAAATCAGGCATAATCCACATGCACAAAAAATATAGGAAATCTAAGAGATACCTCAGGTCTGAACTCTTTATGGTCTGATAAAGACTGAGAAACCAGGGTGGTATTGTGGCACAGAGGATTAAGCCACTGCTTGCAATGCCAGCATCCCATGTTCAGGTGCCTGCTGATGTGCTGGGAAAACAGCAGAGTGTGGTGCAAGTATTTGAGCTGAAGAGCCCATGAGAGTATTTTAGGTATGGAAAGCCAAGACACTCTGGCAAAAAAAAAAAAAAAAAAAAAACCATAAATGAAAGCTCTCTCCAAGTGAGATCCCAGTAGAAAGAACGGCCCATCAAAGGAGGAGGTACCTTTCTCTGAAGGGAGGAGAAAACATCCACTTTGACTATGACCTTGTCTAAATAAGATCGATGTCCGTGAACTCCAAAAGACTTCCATAGCCTTGGCAGCTCATGACAAGAGCCTAGGGAGATTACTGACGCCATAAACAAGAGTGTCAATTTGTTAAGTCAAAAACAGGAGTCACTGTGCACTCACTCCTCATGTAGGATCTCTGACCTTAATTAATGTGTTGTTCAATGTGAATTAATGATATGACTAGTACTCAAACAGTATTTTTACACTTTGTGTTTCTGTGTGGGTGCAAACTGTTGAAATCTTTGCTTAATAATCATTAAATTGATCTTCTGTATATAAAGAGAATTGAAAATGAATCTTGATGTGAATGGAAGGGGAGAGGGAGCAGGAGATGGGAGGGTTGCAGGTGGGAGGGAAGTTATGGGGGGGGGGAGCCATTGTAATCCATAAGCTGTACTTTGGAAATTTATATTTACTAAATAAAAGTCTAAAAAATAACCACCAACATTCAGGTCATTTATCATGTTTGGAACGCAGAAACATCTGAGGCAAAGGAAATGAAAAACCTTAACTGAAATGCAATGCCAAGCAGAGGCCTGATGCTTTCGATGGTACTCTAGGTGCTGCATGGCTTTGACTCCTCACGACCTACCCTCAAGGAGAAATCACCACTGCCCCTCTTCATATCAGTTAGTTAAAAATAGTATCTTAGTTTTCACTTCTATTCTTCCATAATGAATATGACAATAATTGCCAACATGGCTAATTGGAAGCTTCCTGATGAAACAGGCTGAATAAAGTTAGACTCAGAGAAGATCATTTATATCAGTTTCCAGAGAATGAGGGCTCGGGATGAATTGGAACTGGGTGTATCTGGCTCCAAGCCCTGAGATGCACCAAATGTATTAATTCTTAAGCCTTAGGTTAGGACGGTTACTGAAGAAAGCTAAGAACGTTCCAATGGGTGAAGGCTTTGCCGTCTGGCTTGTGTGCAGAGTTGGTGTGCAGTGACAATGACGAGAGAGGCATCGAGGCAGCCCTGTAAGCATGAGAGATCAAAATGTTTACAACTCTTGAGACCCGCATAAGAGGCAGAGCCTGTACCGATGGAGAGCAGACTGTGATCTCACCCACCATGCCTTCTGCAGCCTTCCCTCACCCCAGCAGCCCATGCCAGAATAGCTAGCAGGGCCCTGCAGCAGGTCTGAGAAGACACAAAAGCTGTAGCTGTGGGGTCAAAGCATGACTCTGCCATTTACTATGTTATATAGCCTTGGAAAAGCAGTTAGCTCATCCCTGTGTTTCCATCTTCATTTGAATAATACCTTCCTTGAGTAATTTAGAGAATTCAAATTAAGTACTTAGAAAAATATCTGGCAAAATTTGTAGAAAATAGGTTTTAAAAAGTTAATTTTGGTGCCAAAATTTGTTGCTATCCATGCATATCTTTTTCAACAATAAATATTTTCCATTAACTTTTTGAAGGTTGCTTCTATAACTTTCATGACTTCAGAAATCATCTTTTTTTTTTTTTTAAATTTCGGCTGCACTAAATTAAAAACCTATGAGAATAAAACATCATGTATTTCAAATATTGGTATATCTCCAATGCCTTAAATACTTCCTATTATATTGTGGGCAGAAATTTGCTAACTAAACTGTAAGTTAAATAATATAGTATATAAACTGTATCTAATACGGTGTAGGTGCTTACTAAGTGATGGCTTTCTAGTCTTCTTGTGAAAACACATCTGAGAGCAAGTTACCAATGTTTTGCTTCAATTTTCATGACTAGATTCCCAAACACAGTTGGCAGAATAACCATGGACAACGCTTTCCTCACTCTGAATTGCTATCCTTTTGTGTTTCTTCCTTTAACCCAGTTAGTAAGAAAGCGCCATCCTGTCTGTGTCATCATGCATTCCATAGGCATTTCAAACGGTTTGATAGTAATCAGATTGGTCTGGCTAGAGAACATTCAGCAATAAAGCTACGTAGTGCCTCTACATACGAGGTGCTAAGTTCTGAGCCCCCAAATAGCAATATCCTAACAGTATCTTAAAATTCAGTTCATAAGCAATACATGAAGTCATTTTTATGAAAAAGAAGTAAAACTCTTTCAAGAAACTGAGTTGACCTTTTGCTTGAGTTAACTTATCAACTAAGAAAGAGCTGGCCATCAGATGGCCTGATACGTATTTTTGCACAAAGCACTATCATTTTCAAATCACTTTCACATGTATTATTTCATTTAATTTGTAGCATTATGACAAAGTTATAGCTACCAAAAGCTATTATCACCAGCAATGACCTAAGTTGTCATCTACTCCAATTTCTTTATTCCTATAATAAGGATAGTGATAATGACACCACATTACAAATTTGAATTATCTTATCCCTTTATAGGAGAATTAATATATTTTTAAATTAACTTTAAAATTGACTTTGACTAGCCACTGTTCGTTGTCTTAGTAATATTGCAATCCATGTCAATCATTCTAGACACATGATATTTCATCCTATTTGGGGGTGGATTTTAAAATTATATTCCCAGAATATTGTTTAAATTAAATATGGGGAGAAAAATGTAAATTAGAAAATTTAAAATACAGAGATGCAGTAACATATTGGCAGTTGTCATCCATGTATTATCTTCTATTTGAGGACATGGCAAATGCACAGAACTTGTTCCATATTCTGCAAACTCCAATACAATGCTTGACATGTGCTAAAATGTCAAATCTCCCAGTGTCAGTTACAAGTACCTTCTTTAGAAGTGCATTTGATTTGTTTTTTATATCAGTTTTCTTTCTGAAAACTATTTTTGAAGGTTCATAAGATATTCATGACCAAAAGAAATCTATTAACTCTCCCAGTAATTTCTTATATGACTTTATAGAAAATGCTCAGAATATTACAAAGAGATATTTAAAAGATGTTTATCATTTTAGTTTAATATCAGCTCTCTTTCCACAAAAGAAACTTTAGCTTCAGCTGGCAACTAGAACCAGGATAAGCAGGGAGTCATCCAATAATATTAAAATGCTATGCCAAGAGCTAACTATCTCATTCTTACTGTGAATCGTTATATGCCAAGCAGACTTTTCCCAGGAAATTTTAAAAGGATCAGGAAGGCTTGAGTATAAATACTGAGCCCACATAGAAAAGTGGAGTGATTTATTTATTTTTTTTATCTTTCATGATGTGTCTAGCCTCAGCATTTCTCTTCTTTCTCTCTTGCATCCTCTGTTTATAGAGAGCTAAAGGAGATCAAGGTCACAGGATCAAATTGGTTGACTGGATCTGTGATCAGTATTGTGAGTGGGGGAAAATGGGTTGATTTGAGTACATTCTATAGTTTAAATGATTTAAAGGAAACTAATCCTGACTCCTAAATGATTGAGTAGCAAGAGGCCACAAGAAAGCATTTGTTTTACTTGATCACTTTCCCCAAGTAATAAATGACAATCCCCATTTTTTTATTATTATTTTTTTTTTTTTATTTTTGACAGGCAGAGTGGACAGTGAGAGAGAGAGACAGAGAGAAAGGTCTTCCTTTGCCATTGGTTCACCCTCCAATGGCCGCCGCGGCTGGCGCGCTGCGGCCGGCGCACCGCGCTGATCCGATGGCAGGAGCCAGGAGCCAGGTGCTTTTCCTGGTCTCCCATGGGGTGCAGGGCCAAGCACCTGGGCCATCCTCCACTGCACTCCCTGGCCACAGCAGAGAGCTGGCCTGGAAGAGGGGCAACCGGGACAGAATCCGGCGCCCCAACCGGGACTAGAACCTGGTGTGCCGGCGCCGCTAGGCAGAGGATTAGCCTAGTGAGCCGCAGCGCCGGCTGACAATCCCCATTTTACACAGGAAATAGTGGATCTTAAAGACTTCAATGCTTTGAAAATAAAGGTAATTAATTTAACTAGAAACTAGCACTTCTGTTATGATATTTAATATATAGTTGTGATATACTGTTTAGCTCTTATTTGTTAGTCCTCCTCAAAACAGGCTAAGCAACAAAAAGTGCATATTAAAATGTTACATGTACATCTGCCATTCTATGAGTCTGCTGTGTATCCTGCTTCCCATGTTGGATTGCTATCTCCTTTTTAATTCTATCAGTTAGTATTAGCAGACACTAGTCTTGTTTATGTGATCCCTTTGACTCTTAATCCTATCATTATGATTAATTGTGAACTGAAACTGATCACTTTGACTAGTGAGATGGCACTGGTACATGCCACCTTGATGGGATTGAATTGGAAACCCCTGGCACGTTTATAACTCTACCATTAGGAGTAAGTCTGATTGAGCATATGCCAAACTGTACATCTCCTCCTTCTCTTATTCCCACTCTTATTTAATAGGGATTACTTTTTGGTTAAATTTAAACACCTAAGAATAAGATGTCCTAAATAGCACTCTGGCCACAGAATCAGCCCTTAAGGCATTTGGATCTGACTAAAAAGCCCATGAGAGTATTTCGGGCATGGAAAGCAAAGACACTCAGGCAAAAAAAAAAAAACACCTAAATGAAAGATCTCTGCAAGTGAGATCCCAGTAGAAAGAACGGGCCATCAGAGAAGGAGGTACCTTTCTCTGAAGGGAGGAGAGAACTTCCACTTTGACCATGGCCTTGTCTAAATAAGATCAGAGTTGGCGAACTCAAAAAGCTTTCTTAGCCTTGGCAACTCATGACAAGAGCCTCGGTTATTACTGATGTCATAAATAAGAGTGTCAATTGTTAAATCAACAACAGGAGTCACTGTGCACTTACTCCTCATGTAGGATCTCTGTCCTTAGTGTGCTGTGCATTGAGATTTAATGCTATAACTAGTACTCAAACAGTATTTCACACTTTATGTTCTGTGTGGGTGCAAACTGATGAAATCTTTACTTAATATACACTAAATTTATCTTCTGTATATCTAGATAATTGAAAATGAATCTTGATACGAATGGAATGGGAGAGGGAGCATGAGATGGGATGGTTGTGGGTGGGAGGGAAGTTATGGGTGGGGAGCCATTGTAATCCATAAGCTGTACTTTGGAAATTTATATTTATTAAATAAAAGTTAAAAAAATATGTTACATGTAAAGTTGTCACTTTTATTTTTTATTTTGAAGGGCATAGAGGCAGAGCCAGTGATCTTCTATCTGCTGGTTCATTCCTCAAATACCTGCAACAACCAAGGCTGTACCAGGCCAAAGTCAGGAGTCCAGAACTTTATCCAAGTCTGATACTTGAGCATAACCAGGTACCTCTCAGGCTGTGCATTAGTAGGCAACTAAAACCAGAAACAAAGCCAATACTAAGTCCAGGAACCATGATATTGGGTGTGGAACTCCCAAAAAGTGTTTTAACCTCTGTGTAAAATGTCCACCCCTGTTTGTCACTTTTACATCACTGACTCCTGTACTCTGATTGGCCTGGTAATACAAGCTTAGTTAATACTTCTTTAAAAAGTAATAGGGAGCAGGGATTTAGATTAGGGATTAAGATACTCATGTCTTGGGCTGGCGCTATGGCGTAGCAGGTAAAGCCACTGCCTGCAGTATCAGCATCCCATATGGGCACGAGTTCAAGTCTCAGCTGCTCCACTTCCAATCCAGCTCTCTGCTATGGCCTGGAAAAGCAGTGGAAGATGGCCCAAGTCCTTGGGTTCCTACACCTACATGGGAGACCTGGAAGAAGCTCCTGGTCCTGGGTTTGGATCAGCTCAGCTCCGGCCATTGCAGCCAATTGGGTAGTGAACCAGCAGATGGAAGACTTCTCTCTCCCTCTCTCTCTCTCTCTGCTTCTCCTTCTCTCTTTGTGTAACTCTGAATTTCAAGTAAATAAATAAAGCTTAAAAAAAATAAAGCTACTCATGTCCTATATCAGAGTCCCTGGGTTTGATTCTTAGCTTTGGCTCCTGACTCCAGCCTCCTGCCAGTGCAGTACCTAAGGAGTGATAATAGCTCAAGGTAGTATGTTCTTGCCACCCTTGTAGTAGATCGACAATATGTTCCAAGGTTCCTTGTTTAGGCCCCAACTCCAACTAGGCCATTGTATGCATTTGGGTGGCAAAATAAATAACAGGATCTCTCTCTCTCTCTCTCTCTCTCTCTCTCTCTCTTTCTCTCCTTCTTAAATAAACAAAATAAATAAGTAATAAATAGTGAATGATAATTTTAGTGCTTTCCATTCAATATCATTCAGGTATGAGCATGGGAAGGTATGTAATTAGAAATTATGCATGATGTATTCTATTTATATTTAGTAGTTACAAAGTCAGATAATGTTTAAAGAAAGATAACTGCATTGTCTTTCTAAAAAAGAAGAAAAAAATCCTACATCTGACCTTTAATTCTTTAAAATTGAACAAATATGAAATCTGAAATATAAAGTAAAAATTAAGACATATTTCAAATCCTTCAATGGAGTCCAAATGAGGTTTAATTTTTTAGGGTTTTTTTTTTTTTTTTTTTTTTTTTTTTTGACAGGCAGAGTGGACAGTGAGAGAGACAGAGAGAGAAAGGTCTTCCTTTTGCCATTGGTTCACCCTCCAATGGCCGCCGCTGCAGCCGGCGCACCGCGCTGATCCTGGCAGGAGCCAGGAGCCAGGTGCTTTTCCTGGTCTCCCATGGGGTGCAGGGCCCAAGCACCTGGGCCATCCTCCACTGCACTCCCTGGCCATAGCAGAGAGCTGGCCTGGAAGAGGGGCAACCGGGACAGAATCCGGCGCCCCAACCGGGACTAGAACCCGGTGTGCCGGCGCCGCAAGGTGGAGGATTAGCCTATTGAGCCACGGCGCCGGCTTTTTTAGGGTTTTTGATACCTCCTTCTGAACCAAATCTGACAAGACATTTTATAGCCTGTTTAGGAAATGTTGTATTTCCTTCTCATTCACCAGAGGTTTATTCCAAACCCTAGTACTCTGTGTAATTTGTATAGAAATTAGCTCCAGAAGTGTCATGTATCCCACCATCTTCATTATTAAAGGCTTCCAGGTGCTCAGTTCCCAACCTTGCTCAGGCAGGAAACTGTTCAGGTACTTTTGACAGATTTAGAAACAAAGAACCAATAAATCCATCTACAACCTCATAGACCTATCTGTCAGTTGCCAGCTGACAGGTCTTTGTTTTGTTTTGTTTTTCTTGGCTTTATCCTGAGGGCACTAATAGCTGCTAATAACTGGAACACAAAGATAATCAAAGAAGAGACACCACCAGCATTACATAGTAGAGAATAGCATCAGATTGCCCTAAGCATCATTTTCTCATCTTCCACTAACATTCATGGGTTTGCACAATATGTTTCTTTCAAATACACCTGTTGGAAAATATTAGACCAAACTTATATTATTTAGTATTCAGGTGGTCACTTATTCTACCAGAGAAGAATGGAAACGATATATCAAAAGAATAACTTTTTTCATAGAAAAAAACTTTTGGTGGCTGTTTATTGTTTTTAAATAAAAGAACATTGAAGCAAGAGAGAGAGAGAGAGAGAGAGAGAGAGATTATGTTATTTTAACATACAGTTATTTCCCAGATCTGTATTATACTATGGGGCACTTCTTGGATTTTGAATAGTCATATATCAGATCAACTTTATAATGGTGTTCTTTCAGCAAACTGGAATTACATTCTTGTTCATGAATCTATCGAGGCCATTATTTTGTCAGATACATTCATTCTTTTTTTTAAAGATTTATTTATTTATTTAAAAAGTCAGAGTTACGTAGAGAGAGGAGAGGCAGAGAGAGAGATAGGTCTTCCATCCGCTGGTTCATTCTTCAATTGGCTGCAATCCAAATTCAGGAGCTAGGAGCTTCTTCCAGGTCTCCCACATGGGTGCAGGGGCCCAAGGACTTGGGCCATCTTCTACTGCTTTCCCAGGCCACAACAGAGAGCTGGATCAGAAGTGGAGCAGCCAGGACTTGAACTGGTGCCCATATGGGAAGCCAGAACTGCAGGTGGTGACCTTACCCGCTAAGCCACAGCAGAGGCCCCCAGATACATTCATTCCAAATAAAATAATAATAATAATAATAATAATAAGACATGTAACTTTCTGAAATATGTCATTCTCACACATGAATTTATTCTTTGGCCTCTTTTTCTGTAGCATCGTATAAAGCTGAACTTCCCATTTTCTGCCATTTGTATATTTTAAAAAATCCTGGCTTCACATGTAGTTGATGCCCTTGAAACTGCTAGAGAAAAAAAAAAGAAAAAAAACCTAAGAGGCTATTCATTTGAAGACAATGTACAAAGTTTGCATAAAGTTTTTGTGTTATTGAAGAAAATTGCTCAACCTTTTAACTTTTTTTAAAAAAAAAAAGATTTACTTATTTATTTTGAAAGTCAAAGTTACAAAGAGAGGGAGAAATGGGACTGAGGGGAGAGAGAGAGAGAGAGAGAGAGAGACACACAGACAGATCTTCCTTCCATCCATTGGTTTACTCCCAGATGCCTGCAAAACCCAGCACTGCACCAGGCTGAAGCCAGGAGCCAGGAACTTCAATTGGGTCTGTCACGTAGGTGGCAGGGTCCCAAGCACCTGGGCCACCTTTTGCTGCTTTTCGCAGGCCATTAGCTGGGACTGGGATGGAAGTGGAGCAGACAGGACGCTAACCAGTGCCCACATGGAATACCTGCAACATAGGTAATGGCTTTTCCTGCTATGCCACAGCACCACTCTCAACTTTCTTCTTGAACAATCTATGAAAATATATTGAAAAATAATAATATATGTTTGATGCTTGATTTTGCATAAGTTTTCAGTATTTTTGTTTGTTTATGATTTAAATAAGCATGCAAACATTTGGGGTCATCTATCTTTGCATTTGGACTCTGCTATTATAGTGTTAACATATTAGGTGATCTGCATGGTGCATTCATATGCTCAGAGGTTCTTTCTTGCTGTTATTGAAGGGAAATTGTTGAGCTTCCAAGAAGCTAATTGTACTTCATGTGAGTTTGGAGGGTTACACCAAGCTTTAGAAGAGAACTCAGTACAACAACTCAATTACAGCCTTGCAAGACCTTGAACACAACACCCAGCCAACTGTGCCTGTACTTCAGATCCACAGAAACAATGAGATGGTACGTTTGTGTTGTTTTAAATTATTGTTTGCAGTAATTTGTTACATATCAATAAAAACAGCAATATATTTTTAAAATGCTATATTCTAAATTCCAAAAAGAGCTGTGTTGACTGAATTAGTTAGTCAAGAGAACTGTCAACACAGGAGTGATGCAAAGATAGATGCAAAGATAGATGACCTCAAATATTTGCATGCTTATTTAAATCAAAAACAAACAAAAATACTGCGAACTTATGCAAAATCAAGCATCAATTCCCAACTTAAACTCCTGTGATTGTCATAGCAACAACAGCAGTTGCAGGACAACTTTTGGGAAACCCCTAAGTATGATAGCATGGTTTGGAATGATGATTTATATCCACTTGCAGCAATGATTGAAATGAGGAAAAAAAGTAGGAAACTAAGAGAGTATCTAAGGAGTGAGAAGATTAAAAAGAGTTTGGATATTTTGTGTCTTTTTTTTTTTTTTTTACAGGCAGAGTGGACAGTGAGAGAGAGAGAGAGACAGAGAGAAAGGTCTTCCTTTACCCTTGGTTCACCCCCCAATGGCCGCTCCAGTGGCGGGCTGTGGTCGGCGCACCACGCTGATCCGAAGCCAGGAGCCAAGTGCTTCTCCTGGACAGAATCCGGCGCCCCAACTGGGACTAGAACCCAGAGTACCAGCGCCGCAGGCGGCGGATTAGCCTAGTGAGCCATGGCGCCGGCATATTTGGGGTTTTTGTAACAATACAGTTGAGAGACCTAAAGTAAGCTCCTCTATAACTTTCTATAGAATCAAAGAAAGCATAAACTCAGGAAGGAGCGTTAATTAATTATATATTCACTCTAAATATTAAAGTTCAATGCTTCAAGGGAATAAGACATGGAAAAGTAGTTGGTGACACAGAATAAGAAGTCAGAAAAGGTCTGGAGTTTGAGGTGTTGCCTAGCAACTAGGATGCCTTGCCAGAATCTTTAGAAGTTGGTAGGGACATGTAAAATTTTAATTCAATTTAGAAATCTTATTGCAAAGACACACAAGGAAGTAGCATTGAAAAATAGAGTAAAATATACACCCCCAAAAAGTTTCAATGACACATTATAGATTTTCAAGATAAAATAACTTCGCTTGCTATTATCCTGACACAGCTTGCTTCCTTTCTTCTATTTGTAGTATTTTTCTATCTCTGATTTTAATGTTTACTTATTGGTTGGAATTGATTCTCCTGACTGCTATCTTCCCTAAAGACCTGTTCTGAATTGATTATGCTAATCTTACTATCTTCCCTGGTGATTGTATTAGGAAGAGTACTTGACCAAACATTGACCAATGAGACCGAAGGTCAAATCTTCTGGATGAATTTTGGAAAGATTTCCTTGTACTGAAGATAGGCTAGATAGAGAAGAAGCAGTCTATTATCTTCTTATAAGGGCTGGATTTGACTTGTCAAGAAGCTGTGGCCATTGTGCTTCCAGCTTAGGACAAAGATAAAGAGAACGGGATTCACTGGGAAGTAGAGCTGGAGCCTTAAAAGGCAGCACTTCAGGCCGGCGCCGCTGCTCACTAGGCTAATCCTCCGCCTTGCAGCACCGGCACACCGGGTTCTAGTCCCGTTCCGGGCACCGGATTCTGTCCCAGTTGCCCCTCTTTCAGGCCAGCTCTTTGCTGTGGCCTGGGAGTACAGTGGATGACGGCCCAAGTGCTTGGGCCCTGCACCCCATGGGAGACCAGGAGAAGCACCTGGCTCCTGCCATAGGATCAGCGCGGTGCGCTGGCCGCGGCGGCCATTGGAGGGTGAACCAATGGCAAAAGGAAGACCTTTCTCTCTGTCTCTCTCTCTCATTGTCTACTCTGCCTGTCAAAAAAAAAAAAAAAAAAAAAAAAAAAAAAAAAAAAGGCAGCGCTTCATTCCCTCAGTCCCAGTCACATCTGCTTCTGGATTTCCTATGTCAGAAAAATTCTGAATACCACAAAAGACATCTTTTATTTTGATTTAATTTTCATAGTCCTTTTTTTAGGTAATTGGGATAAAAATTTGAGTTAGCCTTTCTTTTTATCATTAGAGAATGTATGCTCATTTGGAATACATAAGGAAATTAAATAACAGAAACGGAGTAAACAATATAATAATAACAATGATGGAATGCAACAGTTGGGCCAGTTAGAGAAAAGAGAGAGATATAAGGGTCATAACTTGAGGAGGTAATAATATCTGTAAAATGTAAACCCTCAAAGATGAGCAAAAGTTGGCAAAGATAAAATACAGGGGAAGGGGGTGGGTATTTTGTCTAATGGTTAGGATGCTCACATCTCCTATCAGAATACCTGAATTTAATCGCTGGCTCTTGCTCCTGACTTCAGTTTACTGATGATGTGGATCCTGGATGTCAAGGGTGATGGATTGACTTAGCTGGGTTCCTGCCACTCACCTGGGAGCTCAGGATTAGCTCCTGGTTCCTGGGTTCAGAACCCTGCGCTTTGCAGGCATTGAAAGAGTGAACTAGCAGAAAGGAGCTCATTCTTTCTCTGTCTCTCTCAAATAAATGCATAAATGATTTTTAACAGATGAAGGAAGTGTAGTATATTCATAAGTAAGAAGCAATACAAGCAATTTCCCATTTTGTTAATTTAAGATTTGAGGAAGGGAATGGAAGGAGTTAAAACATGAGAAGCATTCGATTGAGATTATAGAATGCCATTCTAAAAGATGTGGGAAATTTTTTTTATAATGAGTAGCAAGTTATTTAAGAGATTTGGGAGAAAATTTTGTTATGTTAATATATCATATCATCTTGATGGTCATGTGAACTTTGACTTGGAGAAAAAAATGAGAAAGGCACATTCGTAGGCGGTTGCAGTACATTTTCTGTTGCTGTAACTGAATACCATAGATGAAGCAATTTACAAGGAATAAATGCAGCTGATGCATCTGAAGTCTAGGATGCTCAAGATTTGCAGCCACTTCTGATCCTTTTTGCTGGTGGGGACTCTGCAGAGTCCCACATTGGTACAACACATCACAAAGTAAGACAGAACCTTCTCGACCAGATTTCTCCTGTGTGGGTGGCAGGGGCCTAAGTACTTGGGCCATGTTCTGCTGCTTTCCCTAGTATATTGGCAGGGAGCTGGATTGGAAGTGGAGCTGCTATTTACAACACCAGGCCCCAAATGTTTTATTCATAAACTAAATCATAAATACAGGAGTATTCAAGTCATTCACAGAAAATGAAATTTATTTTGGTACAAAAACTTTTAGAAATCTATTCACAGTTTTTAATAATAAATATTTTCCAGGAACTTTTAGAAGACTCTTGCTATAAGACTAAAACATAGTAAAGAATTCAAATGTCTAGACATTAGATTCAGCAGCATATCAATATCATGCACCTAACATTCAAAAACCCAGGAAAAATATATGGAGTGATAAAAATTATGAAGCAGTTATTGAATAAATGCAAGAATAAGAAAGAATGATCATCAAAAAAATAGTCTAAGGGAAGTATGACACAGAAGAGCCATATGAATTCAAGAAGGAAGATTTATAGTGCCATATAAAACTAGTGTAGGATCCGGCACTATGGCCCGGTAAAGCTGCCACCTGCATTGCCAGCATCCCATTTGAGCACCGGTTCAAGTCCCACCTGCTCAACTTTTGGTCCAGCTCTCTGCTATGGCCTCCGAAAGCAGTAGAAGATGGCCCAAGTCCTTGGGCCCCTGCACCCACATGGAAGACCTAGAAGAAGCTTCTGCCTCCTGGCTTCGGATCCGCACAACTCTGGCAGTATGGCCAATTGGGGAGTGAAGCAGCGGATGGGAAGACCGCTCTCTCTCTCTCTTACTTTCTTTCTCTCTCTCTCTCTATTTATTTTTCTCTCTGTATAACTCTGACTTTCAAATATAATTAAATCTTAAAAAAAAAAACTGGTGTCAAATAAGAAGAAAGCTCGAAGTGCCTTGCTATTAGATATGGTAATTATTGCACTGAGTAACTTGTAAAAAGTAACTCAGTAGAACTACTAGTGGTGGGGAGAGAAAACCACCTGAAATTATCTGGGACATAATAGGAGACAATAAACTGGAGGCTTAAGTGAAGACTATTATTCAAGAAATTCCCCTTGGAAGAAAAGTAGTTAAAGGGAAATTATAGATCAGGCACACACCTAGAAATGCAAAGTTTAGAATATTTTCAGGTTCTTTATATTGAAGCAACATAATAAAGGAATCAGAAAAAAAATTCGCAGAATGGACTCGTGAAAGAGAGAACAGGAAACAAAATGTTGGTAACTCATACGGAGCCTGACAGAAGGAGGAATGGACAAAACACATCTTTGCTGAAGGATGAGGATGTATTGGAGCTCAAATCAAATTACTACAATTTGTTTGCTTTGCAAAAATAAGAATAAGGTCAAGGTTAAATATTTATTCAAAAGTATTGACCTAAATGTTTCTGACAGGAAAGAAAGCAGTTTTAAAGAAAGAAGGAATGTGGAGAGCATTGAGGACCCAGGTGTGGATCATGTTAAGCATGTTGCTATTCGGAACAGAGCAAGCAAACATGGTGAGTTATTAGACCAAGGAAATAGATCAAGTAGTATTAAGGACTCACTTGAGGTTATGAATTTAAAATTACTCTTGTCAGTAGGACTGTGTGTTTTTCTTCAAATACTTTTGGCTGTGTTGGTGCAGAAATGAAATATAAAGAGGCTTGGAACCAACTTAAGACAATTGGTTACTACTTTGTTTTACTCGTAGCTCTTATATGAGATTCAAGTTTTCAACCAGAGTGACTAAAATACAAATATATCCATTTTTAATGATTGGATATACATCATTTGGGTGATTACTGACCTTTCTATAGTTTCTTCTATTTTTTTTAAGATTTATTTTTATTTATTTGAAAGGTAGAGTTACAGAGAGAGAGAGAGATGATTGATAGGTTGATCTTCCATCTATTAATTCACTACCCAAATGTCCACAATGGCCAGGGTTGGGCCAGACCAAAGCCAGGAGCCAGGAGCTTCTTCTGGGTCTCCCACAAGAATGTGAGGACCCAAGCACTGGAGCCATCTCCCACTGCTTTCCCAGGCACACTAACAGGACGCTGGATGGGAAGTGGTGCAGTCAGGACTCAAACTGGTGCCCATCTGGGATACTGACATTGCAGCAGCCGGCTTTATCCTCTAAGCCACAGAGCCCGCCCTCACAATTCTTCCTGTGAATTCTTTCTCGTAAGTTTTTCTGGTATTTATATCTCTCCAATTCCAATGCTATCACACTGGTTAAAGGATGTACTCATTTTTCCTATAGTCTAATATAGTAGTTTCCTAACAACTCTCTTCATATTTAATCTTCTTTCACTTGCATTAATTATGAAATATTTTAACATTCAGAAAATCATTGAAAACAATATATATATTACAGAGATTTTAAAATAAAATAAGATTAATTTTCCCCTTCCAAGATGTGAGTGCCATCCAGAATTTGGTATCTATTAGTTTAAAAATAAACATAGTGTATTTTCATTATAATAAAATATATGAATATCATTTTTCATGTTTTAATCATTTAAATTGGTATCACACTTTATGTGTCACATTGGTTTTAATAGAAATATGATATTTATTTATAGTAAAATTCAAGTATATAAATTATTCAGAGATAAATAATCTACTATGGACACTTATGGAAAAATAAGAATTGTGTGATCTTTGTGGATTGGTAATTATAAAATGGAGATATATATATATATATATATATATATATTGAGCACAAGCCCTGTGAAAATTGCAGTATGATTCTTTAACACAAATTGACTAGCTAAATATAAAATGTATATCAAAATACAAATCATCCAGAATAGCCAGAGCAATTTTTCTTTTTTTTAATTTTTTTGACAGGCAGAGTGGACACTGAGAGAGAGACAGAGAGAAAGGTCTTCCTTTGCCGTTGGTTCACCCTCCAATGGCCGCCGCTGCAGCCGGCGCACCGTGCTGATCCGATGGCAGGAGCCAGGATCCAGGTGCTTTTCCTGGTCTCCCATGGGGTGCAGGGCCCAAGCACCTGGGCCATCCTCCACTGCACTCCCTGGCCATAGCAGAGAGCTGTCCTGGAAGAGGGGCAACCAGGACAGAATCCGGCGCCCCAACCGGGACTAGAACCCGGTGTGCCGGCGCCGCAAGGTGGAGGATTAGCCTATTGAGCCACGGCGCCGGCTCAACCAGAGCAATTTTTAACAATTAAAGAATGGTAGATGGGGCTGGAGCTGTGGCGCACTAGGTTAGTCCTCAGCCTGCGGTGCCAGCATCCCATATGGGCGCTGATTCTAGTCCGGGCTGCTCCCCTTCCAATCCAGCTCTCTTCTGTCGTCTGGGAAAGCAGGGGATGATCGCCCAAGTGCCTGCACCCTTGCACCTCTTCCTCGCCAGGAAGAGGCACCTGGCTCCTGGCTTCAGATCGGCACAGCTCCTGCCATTGCGGCCATTTGGGGAGTGAACCTTCAGAGGGAAGACCTCTCTCTCTGTCTCTCTCTCTCACTGTCTGTAACTCTACCTGTCAAATAAATAAAAATAAAATCTTTAAAAACAAACAAACAAAAAGAATGGTAGAGACTTCATTATCAGATTTCAATGTTGTCTAACTATACAGAATTGTTTAGTAAAGACTCTGGTGTTGGACAAATGCTACAAAAATTAACCAGTGGAACAGAATGGAGACCATACACAGATCCATATTTAGGTTGTCAATTATTAACCCAAAACAGATTGTAGACCTAAAAGTCAAAAATATAATCCTTCTTGAAAAAAAAGAAAAGAAAACGTTTTCAGTTTTGAGGTAGGTCACTATTTCTTGGGTCACAAGTACAAAAAAAAAGAAAAAAATATAAAAATGGAGTTTATCAAAATTGATACCTTTTTCTCTTTAAAAGATATTGTTAAGGAAGTGAAAGGCAAGCCACATAATGGGAGAAATTTTTACCTCTCATCATCTTTAAAAGGATGGGTTTCAAGAGTGTATAAATAGCTCTTAAGTCAACAATCAGAAGACAGATAATCCAATAAAATCCAATAGAAATGGGCACATGTTGAACAGGCACTTCAGAAAAAAAAATTATGAATGGCTAGGAAGCCCATGAAAATATGCTTAACATCATTATCATTAGGAAAACAAAATTAAAATTACAGTGATAGTATAATATGCTAAAATTAAAAAGACTAACAGCATTAAGAATTGGTAAGAATGTGGAGGTATGGAAACACTTTTGTGGTGTAAATGGGTAAAGCCATCACCTGTGATGCCAGCATCCAATTTGGGCGCTGGTTTGAGTCCCAGCTACTCCACTTCCAATTAACTCCCTGCTAATGTTCTTGGGAAAACAGTGGAAGATGGCCTAAGTGCTTAGGCCCCTGCACTGGAGTGGGAGACATAGATGAAATTCCTGGCTCCTGGCTTTAGATGGCTCAGCCATTGCAGGTATTTTGGGGAGTGAACCAGCAGATGGAAGATCTCTCTCTCTCTCTCTCTCTCTGTAACTCTACCTATATATATATATATATATATATATATATATATATAAAAGTGGAAGCATGAGAAGTCTTATAACTTTCTATTCAGTTAAAAATGGCACAACCACATCAGAACACTATTTAGGAATTTCTAAATCCAACATGCAACTACCACTTAGATCAGAGATTCCATTCCTTGGTATTCAGAGAAACTTTATTCATGTAATCGAACACTGAAAACAACCCAAGTGCCCATGAAAAGGTGGACAGATAAACACATTGCCGAGTACTATTCAGCAAGGAAAAGAAAAGAAATAACCTTATAGTGTGTTTGATTTTAAAAGCCACCTTGCTGAATCATAAAAGCCAGACATAAAATTCTACTATTATATACTATATAATTCTGCTATTATACTATTTTTTCAAATAAAATTAATTCCAAAACAACTAAAACAAATATATAGCAATAGATTAGAGTTTTATGTGGAAGTAGGAGGAAACTAAAGTCTACAAAGGTGCTCAAAGAAGTTTACATGAATGATGAAAATGTCCTATATTTTGACTTTGACTTTACAGTTAATCCTTATTTTAAATTTTATGTGTTTACTTATTTATTCCTTTATTTTATACGAAAGGCAGAGAGGAATGAGGGAGAGGGTGAGATCTTTCACTGGCTAGTTCATTTCCCAAATGCCCTCAACAGCCACTGCTGCGCTGGGCTCAAACCAGGCTCCTGGAACCCAATCCAGCTCCCCTATATAGATGTTAGGGACCCAAGTACTTGGGCCATTACCACTGCTTCCCAAAGTGTATGTTTTCAGGAAACTAGAATCAGAAGTGGAGCCAGGACTCAAATCCAGGTACTCTGACACTCTGATATGGGATGTAGATATCCCAGATGGTGTCTTAACTGCTGAGCCAAATATTCACCCTTATTACATGGCTTTATTTTTTTTTTAGCTTTTATTTAGTAAATATAAATTTCTAAAGTACAGTTTATGGATTACAATGGCTCCCCCCATAACTTCCCTCCCACCTGCAACCCTCCTATCTCCCACTCACTCTCCCATTCCATTCACATCAAGATTCATTTTCAATTCTCTTTATATACAGAAGATCACTTTAGTATATATTAAGTAAAGATTTCATCAGTTTGCACCCACACAGAACACAAAGTGTAAAATACTGTTTGAGTACTAGTCATATCATTAATTCACACTGAACTACACATTAAGGACCGAGATCCTACATGAGGAGTAGTGCACAGTGACTCCTATTGTTGACTTAACAAATTGACACTCTTGTTTAAGGCGTCAGCAATCTCACCAGGCTCTAGCCATGAGTTGCCAAGGCCATGGAAGCCCCCTGAGCTCGCCAACTTTGATCTTATTTCCACAAGGCCATAGTCAAAGTGCAAGTTCTCTCCTCCCTTCAGAGAAAGGTACCTCCTTCTTTGATGGCCCGTTCTTTCCACTGGGATCTCACAGAGATCTTTCATTTAGGGTTTTGTTTTTGTTTTTGTTTTTGCTTTTTCCAGAGTGTCTTGGCTTTCCATGCCTAAAATACTCTCATGGGCTTTTCAGCTGGATCCGCATGCCTTAAGGGCTAATTCGGAGGCCAGAGTGCTGTTTAGGACATCTGCCATTCTGTGAGTCTGCTGTGTACCCGGCTTCCCATGCTGGATCATTCTCTCCCTTTTTTATTCTACCAGTTAGTATTAGCAGACACTAGTCTTGTTTATGTGATCCCTTTAACTATTATACCTATCATTATGATCAATTGTGAACAGAAATTGATCACTTGGATTAGTGAGCCAAATATTCACCCTTATTACATGGTTTTAAATGAACTTCTCCCTAATGATTAATGCTTGCAGATTTAGTGTGTGCCTTTTCTTGCAGTTTTGTTAAAGCACTGGGCCTTTGCCCATATCCTTAGTGTCCTGTTTTGTTAAGGAATGTTAATCCTGGCTGTGCAGAAAATTGAATGACAGTCCCTAAATAACCTTTATCATTTTTCCCGAGAGGGTTTGAATGATATTTTTAAGCAAATACGATTCCACATAGCCTTCTTTCTCTGTAACCTTGTGTTTACTAATAAATGCTATATCCCTTTCCTCTCCCAAGTTATAAAATTAGAGTCCCATTCAGTACACTAAACCATGGAATTTTCCATGTACAAAGGGCAACCAAGTGGGGAGATGTTATAAATCTGAGGCAAAGAATGATGTTTCTACACAAGCAAGATTATAGTTGGCATAGAAATGGATTTAACTACTCTTAACTATCAAAGGATATTAGGAACAAATTTGTTGTGTTCATTTTAATTAAAGATACTTTCATGACCCGTGGCATCACTTAATTTTGCTTCAGTTAAACACAAGTAGGTATAAAAATTTTGCTTTTATATCTCAATGTATAGCTTTGCCTAATTCACATCAGACCTATGTTTCAAATGCTCACAATGAAATGGGTTTATTTCTTTTATTGAGTTTCAAAACTAATTAATTTTCTTGTGAAATTTCTGACATATAAGATCCTTTGAGATTCTTCCAAACTCCCTAATATAATTGTCAACCATGCTGATTTGGAACTACAAATAAAAAAAAAATCCTAGGATGCTAAAATAGAATAATTTTTAAATAAAAATAAATGATCTTTTTGTGTTACTATATAGTTTTTTTAAACTTTTATTTAATAAATATAAATTTCCAAAGTACAGCTTTTGGATTATAGTGGCTTTTTCCCTCCCATAACTTCCCTCCCACTCACAACCATCCCATCTCCTGCTCCCTCTCCCATCCCATTCTTCATCATGATTCATTTTCAATTATCTTTATATACAGAAGATCAACTTAGTTTATACTAAGTAAAGATTTCAACAGACTGCACCCACAAAGACACACAAAGTATAGAGTACTGTGTGGGTAGTAGTTTTACTGTTAATTTGCATAGTTCACAATTGATCATAGTGATAGGATTAAGAGTCAAAGGGATCACATAAAGAGGACTAGTGTCTGCTAAAAAATAAATGATTTTAGCACAAACTTCTAATAAATTACATTGAAAAATAGAGTGTTAGGATCATTCCTATATCCTTTTTTAACTTTTTCTTAATAAATATAAATTTCCAAAGTACAACTTTTGAATTACAGCAGCTTCCCCCCCCATGACCTCCCTCACACCCACAACCATCCCATCTCCCGCTCCCTCTCCCATCCCATTCTTCATCACGATTCATTTTCAATTATCTTTATATACAGAAGATCAACTTAGTTTATACTAAGTAAAGATTTCAACAGACTGCACCCACAAAGACACACAAAGTATAGAGTACTGTGTGGGTAGTAGTTTTACTGTTAATCCTCATATTACAACACATTAAGGACAGAGGTCCTACATTCCTATATCCTAATAGAAATAACATAGATAAACTGCTCAGATTTTATATCCACATTATAAAGAATACCTCCTCCATACAGATGTCAGTGAACATGTGAATTCAAATGATCAACTGTGACTAAGAATGAGCATATAAAGGGACAGTTAATTTTTAACTTGGTTATTGTATCTTTTAAAATAATATGAATTGAAACTTCAGAAGCATATTCCTGTGTTTGTTCTGAGTCTAAAGTGATACCTAAGAAAACGATCATGAAGCAATATTTCGACTTTCTGCTGAAAAAGATGAAAGGTTGGTGATATTAATCTCTTCAATTAAAATTTATTTATAATTTGTTTCTTTTTATATACTTTATGCCTAAGACCCATTCAAAAGCTTAAAACAAGGGTCTAATGATATAATAAATGTCTGATGAATTACTGAATGAATATAGTACTTTAATGAATAGAGTACTTTCAATTTTTGAGAGTTATTCATGCCTAGAAATTCTTTAAAATAATTTAAGCATTTTAATAATCATATTTTTTTTGGAACTTAGAACAATATCATACTAGCTATTAATAAACTTAAACAACATGAAGTAAAAGGAGAGGAAGTATCGATATGTTCCTAAATCTGTATATATGAGGTACATGAAACTTGTATAACTTAGATAACATTTATAAAAAAACTTTCCCCCTTCCAAAAAAAAAAAAAAAATCCAGAGTACATGTGGGTGTCTTACAGTGTTCATGGAAAATGAAACTAAAAGATCAATTTAGATTGATTTAAAAAATTCTTTTAAAATCACTTTTGTCCTAAAACTCCATGAAGTAAAAGTTTCCAACCTCAAAATCTAAAGGTGCTGAATCTACCTGAATATATCTAGTAATTCACCCAAAATACATTTGTATCATTTCTGTGAAAGGAATAGATCAACAATATTGAAAACAAAAACACTGGTAACATTTCGCTTACATTAATATATATTCAGATAATTTTAAGACAAGTAGTTGACTACTACACTTTACTTTTGCAATGATTTTTTTTTTAAATAAATAGTCATGGAATGAGATTTCATGGAGTAGGGATTAAGAAAGGGGAAATTGTTAAATCTTCAGTTTATGAATTGTTAATCCTTTCTATGAAAGAATCAGCACAATTTTTATCAGAAGTCTTAAAGGAATTAAATCATAAGGGGCAAGGTTTTCATTATCGTCTTTTCAGTATTCAAAATGAAGAAATGACTTATAAGTTTTATGGCAGAAATTTGACCACATTAGAAAATCTTTCTGAAAGGTGAGCCAGTTGACTGATAAAAACATGTGCTTTTCTGTGTGGAATATATTTTAAATTAAGGCTTAGATTTATCTACTATACAGTTTTATATAGAAATGTAAATTTACGGGTTCCTTCAGTCTTGTTGAATTAAAAGTGAGAATATTTTTCTCTCTGGGTATATTTACATATGCCAATTCTTTGTAATTGTCCATCTTGTTTTGATATTAATGGTAGAGTGGAGAAATATAGCATTTAGTGCACCCATATACCTGCAGAATAATCCCTATGAGGAAGAAATATAGCATAATATTAATAATGTAAAACATCTACATGCTAGATGAAGTAACATTGCCTGTGGTTAAATGTCACCTTTACTTATCTCTATTTTCCTAAAAAAGGAAGAAAAGATGTTCACAAATTCACCCACAAAATATGCAAATGCCATTGAGAAAAATATATTCAAGAACATTCCACAATAAATTCTTTTGAAAATATGTATTCATTTATTTTGAAAGGCAGAGTTACATTGAGACAGGGAGAGACAGACAGAAAACTTCTATCTGCTGCTTTACTCCTCAGGTGGTCACAACATCCTATGATTGCCTATCATAATCTAGGTAGTATCAGGTAAAACCAAGAGTACTACAGCAATAAACACACTAGACCTAAATATTACTAAATAATATTGAATGAGAAATAATTTGAATGATAAAGTTAACCCTCTACATATGTATCATTATTTAATATGGTCGCCCATCCCACAGCCTCAAGTGATTTCATAGAGACTTTCCTTTGATTGCACCATTGAGAATAAAAAAAAAAAAAAAAAAAAAAAAAAAAAAAGCTTTAGCATCATGAGCAGAAGCCTGCACCAACTCTAATTAGAACTACTCATTTGGATATCACAACTTCACCAGGAATTGACTTTAAGGACTTAGGAATGTGATATTCTTCCAGTGAGCAGAAGTGTATGTCTACCTTTGTTTCCAATTTTCCTGAAAAGTGAAATGACCACGCTGAACTACATGATGAGGCTTGGAAGGAGCAGGATTAGAAGAAGAATGATGAGGTTTTGGGAGAGAAACTAGACCACCTAGAACAGTTCTGGAGCTTGACCACATTTGTTTTTCAAATGATTACTAATGGGATCTTTCCAACACAAGTCTCCATTAAAGTTATAAACTCCTGGGGGCCAGCGCTGTGTCATAGCAGGTGAAACAAACCCCTGTAGTGCCAGTATCCTATAAGGACACCAGTTTGAGTCCCAGCTGCTCTACTTTGGGTCCTGCTCCCTGCTAAACTGCCTGGGAAGGTAGCAGAGGATGGCCCAAGTCCTTCGGCCCCTGCCCTCTTGTGGGAGACTCAGAAGCAGCTCCAAGTTCCTAGCTTAGGATCAGCCAAGCTCCATCCATTGTAGCCAGCTGGGGAGTAAAGCAGTGGATGGAAGACCCCTCTCTCTCCCTCTCTCTCTCTCTCTCTCTCTCTCTCTCTCTGCCTCTCTAACTCTGCTTTTCAAATAAACAAATAAATCTTAAAAAATAAAATTACTAATTCTTAAGTAATCAGGTGACCAGGCAAACCCTCTCTGTATATTGTTTTCATTTTTATTCAACCAGATGATCAAATGTTTAATGAGCACATCACAAAATACCCATGCAAATAAGGGAATAAAAACATGTGTTGTCCTTCAACATTGAGCTGGTTACCAAGCTTTTGTTTTGCTAGCAATAGAAACCAATTTTAAGCCCCTATATATCAAATATCAATTTTCAGAATAATGGTTGTTAACTTGATGAACTAAAGGAGACAAAAATATACCCTCACTGAAATGGTCCCTTAGAGTACCTTAGATTACTCTGGATCTGAATTTGCTTCTGTATTTGGTAGAATAGTGACCTCCCAAAAGTCATGTCCACCTGGACTTCAAAAGTTGGCTTTATTTGAAACGATATAATTAGCCAAAATGAGATCATACCGTTTTAGAGTAGAATCTAAAGCCAATATGATTAGTGTCTTTATGAGATAAAGGAAATGTTCAGAAACACTGACACATGGAGAGAACAGCATGTGAAGAGATGGAGGCAGAGCTTGGAGTGACACAACTTGTCTGCAGCCAACGAATGCCAATGATTGGCAGCAATACCAGAAGCTAAGAAAAAGGCATGAAACAAACTCTCTCATAGAAACTTCAAGGGGAGCGTGGCCCTGCCAACAACTTGATTTCAGGCTTCTACCCTCTAGAACTGTGATAGAATAAACTTCTGTTCTTTTAAACTACTCAGTTTGTGGTATTTTGTTACGGCAGTCCAAGAAACTAAACCAGCTTCCTTTCATATCAGATCTCTGGTATCTGTCTCTGTCTATGGAACGAATAAAACTTAGCAACATTTTTGTGTGTGAGAGCAAATTATTTCATTCATAGGGAAAGAATAACAAAAGTGGTTTGATTCTTGGAAGATTTATTTTAGTGGCTGGGATATCTGCTATTGGAAATGGACGGAAATCATTTTCAACTGTAATTTGTTATTGTGATGGATGAAAGAGACGCACATTCAGGAACATTCTCTTTGAGTAGATTTTAAAAATTATAAAAATAAACATAAAAGGAAAATTCTTCCATTATATTATGTTATGCTACGTATAAAAAGATATAATAATATTTGATATATATTTCTTGGTTTAATTGGATGAGTCAAGATTTTAAATCATTTTATCTTTTCTAACAAGAGCTAGATCTCCATATCTACAATTGTATTCCATTGAAATTGCAAGGATTTTATATAGAATGAGTATATAGCATCACAAATAAATGCTAAAAATATGACAGACAAACTTTTTTAAAATTTATTTATTTTTTTGAAAGGCAGAGTTACAGAGAGGTAGAGGTAGCGAGAGAGAGAGAGAGAGATCTTACATCTGCTGGAGCTGGGCAGATAAAAAGCCAGGATCCAGGAGCTTCTTCCTGGGAGATGGGTCAGCAAGTGGAGCAGCCGAGACTCAAAGTGGCAATGATATGGGATGCTGGAACTGTAGGGGACATCTTTACCTGCTATGGCCCTGAACCAGCCATAAACAGGTAAAATTTTAAGAAAGTAAGTTTTATGGGGCAGGTGTTGTGGTACAGTAGGGTGAGCTACCTCTTGAGGTGCATGGATCCCATATCAGAATGCTATGCTGTGCTGCCTCCTTCACTTCCTATACAGCTTTCTGTTAATGTGCCTGGGTAGACAGCAATGATGGCTCAAGTACTTGGGTACCTGCTACCCCTATGGGAGTCCTGGATAAAGTTCTAGTCACCCGACTTCAGCCTGGCCCAGCAGTTGCTCTTGTGGGAATTGGAGAGAAACATGCCTCTTTATATCTATATATTTATATATCTATATCTGTATATCTGTATCTGTGTCTCCCGCTCCTTCTCTCTGTCACATCACATTTTAAATATATAAATAAATCCTTAAAAATAAGTAAGTTTTTAGAATAATGAAGCTTCAAGGAATTTGTTGGGGAAAACAGTATTAAAAGCAGATTAGAAGTTCTATTTTACACAGCACAATATAGGCATTTAATAAATATGAATATATTTTTATTAAAGTTTTCTCTGGCTATCGTTATTGTTATTAATTTATGAATCACTGCAAACAGAAAACAGATGATAATTGGAATGCTTAATTAAACCAGGAAAAGTGCTACTAGAGTAAATTAATAAGTAAAACTTCTCAGTTCATTTATGAAAACCTCAGCAGTTTTATGTTATTAAAATCCACAGTAGTGGATTGTATCTTAATAGATAAGTTTCCTATTTTCCTACAACAAATATGATTATAATTTCATAATTCTTGTAACCATAGCTTAAGAAACTAAAATTAAGTATATTGACATATTGTATTATAGTTGTCCTAAATTCTAAAGAATTTGAAATATACCAAAAACTATGTGATTAAAATATTTTAAAAGACAAAAATGAGATTTGGAATTCAAACAACATTAGTTTTTTTTACTTTTTTATTAAATTGTGTTTTTTTGAAAATGCTTTTAAAAAACTAGATTGCAGATTTATTTATAACTAAAGACCTCATTCCTTCAAAAATACACCTATATTGTAGAAAATTATTTATTGCAGTCTACTACTCTAAGCTTTGTTCACATGTGTGAGCTCATTTACACTCAATTTACATTCAATGAAAGAATACTAATATTATCCTCAATATACCAGAAAAAACTGTGGTATAAGGAAGTTAAAATAACTGCTCCAAAGTCATAGGAAATTGATATAACATTCTCTAATGTTAACTGGTTAAAACTGAGGAAAATTAGATTTCATGTAAATATCATAATCACCCATGGCATTAGGCTAACATATATTGTGATTCAGCAAGAGGAGGATGTAGGCAGTTATTTATTTAGTCAAAACATTTGTTGAATGCTTCTAGGTTTAAGACTAAGGACCAAGGATGTAAGAGTGATAGAGATATACGTAATATTGACTACTGGAGAGGGCATGTGTGATGAAAGCCATGAAGAAATACAAAGTGTGATTTGTCCACTAATGACCATTTTAGGGAAGTTCTAGAACGAGTGACATTCAAGGTGATGGGAAAAGATGGGCAGTAGAATGATTTACTAAGCTGAAGAGAAGGGAAGATGTTTTAGACAGAAATACATCATGTACAAAGGTGCTGAGGCAATAGAAATTCTGCCAGGTTACGGTAACTGTGAAAAGTATAGTACAGCTAATTAAGAATGAAAAGTTATTGCCAGAGGTGAATCTGAAGAGCACCGCAAGGTCAGAGATTTTCTAAGGGTTTTGGTTTTATCCTAAATGTAAACAGTCAATAAAAAGGTAGTAGGAAATGTATGTCAACGCTAATTAGTCGTTATATAAAATCAGTATGGATATGAAGGTAAGCATAGTAGTTTCCCTTAAAAATAAGTCATATTTACTCCATCTCTAGAAAGTATCTTGGATATCTTTGCTTCTCTCCATGTCGATTGCAATCACCCTAAACAGCCATCCTTTTTCAATTTTATTTTAACAATTACCTGCCAACTGCTCTGCTATCAAGTTGAGGGGAGGATCCCTGATTTCCAGTCTTAACTCAGGACTCCAAATAACATTGCAGCATAAGCCAGAGTCTATCCCTCCCCTGTCTAAACACCTCTGATGACTGTTCAATATTAATAAAGTACCAGTGTCTCCTCATGGCCTTCAATACCCATCATGCCTTTGTTTCTACCTAACACTTCAATCTTGCTTACTCTCATTCTAGAACCTTTATACTTACCAGGCTCTGTTTTCTCTTTAGATACTCAATCATACAAACACTATAAAGGCATTGAGACAAATGGAAGAACAGATCAGAATAATTTTCCCTCACACAATTTTAGATTTATAAAAAATGCGTTTGGGTATCTCAAAATTCTGAATAGTTCAGACACTTTGAAAAGAAAACTCAAAACATAATATCAGAATTTTTTTTCTCAGGTGGTAAAACAAATTTAGGATTGGATGCTACCTGAAGTTTATAATTATAAATTTTTTCTTTCCTTTTTATATGTAGATATGGGTAAGGAGAGAAATCCAGTTGTTTCTTTTTAAGTGAGAATTAAGAACCTTCATTGCCCAGAGAACATGATATTAATCCTGAGTCATATTTTCCACTGCCCTTGTTAATTATAATGCTTTGGTCCCAGAACTTTCGAAACTGCTCTGTCAAACAATAGAAGGATGGCTAACATTCCTGAGTGTCTCTCCCTATAGTAGATGTTGTGACCTGGGTGTGGTTCCTGAGTTGATTACTCAGTCTAAGTAGCATATTCTGTAAATAGCAAGCTAACACTATCCACACAGGCTGTGTTTTTGACTTTTCAGTGGCTACAGGAAATAAACTCTGCCCTGATTTCCTACATGATTCAATAGGGTGGAAGCCAGGGGAATACAAGCTAATGTGACCTTTAAATATATTTCTATGACATAAACTTTAAAATGAAAAAAAAAATTGGCAGTGAAACACTGTACTTTAGTCTCAGGAACATGCATATTTGCTGGTATTAGTAAATAAAGCTTATTAACTCTGGAGTTGTTAGTCCGGACTAGCAACAGAAATCATCTTAAATTCAGAAAATATATTTATGCAAATCTTAAGCTTGGAAACAGAAAGGCTGTCTGCTGAAAAGTAATTACTACCTAGTCATCTAGATTGATGCTTAATTTTAATATAATATGCTTACGGTATGACTCTTTGCACTATTATTTCTAATTATTCTTTCTTTTGTTTTTACTGAGAAATTCTAATTCAGGAGTAAAAACATTGGGGAATGACAATAAGGTTTCCTCTTATGGACAAGCAAGCAAGTAAACAACCAACCAATAAAATGTCCAAACCTCTCTGGAAACATTTGACCTACTAGGCACAGCTGGAACTTCATGGCAGGAAACACACCCCGTCACATTTTCAGCTGAACGTTATCTGAATAACAGAATGCAAAAGAAGCTGCCTATTTTGGGCTACTCTTCTATCTAGATGGAAAGATATAATAACATACTTACCCCAATCATTAATGTATAATGAGAAGCATCGCATTTTCTTTCTATGGAGACTTTACTGTGACTCTATAACGTTGTATATGCCAGAAATTTTTTTTTTAACAAATTTCGGCAAAATGCCATCATTGCACTGGCAAGTTAATTATTCTTTGTGGTAATGGCGAAAAAGAGAAAGATCTGAGAAATTCTAATTCGGGAAATTAAACATTGATGAATGGAACAAAGAGTTAGTTATTCAGACCCACTTTATTCATTCATTCAAAAACAATTTGAATGCTAGAGGCTGTATTATGCCACCTGGGGGTTTCAGATAATAGATTGTCCTAGATTCTAACAGAAAGATTCTCCCAAGGTCCATCCCTACATGCGACTACTCAGCAATTATGTTTTGACTCTACTTTGACTTTGGCATATGGAAGCAGTAATAGGTTCTCAATAGTAGCTGAGACAATAAAATTGTCTCCCCAGAAATCTTGGGAAGAGAATTTGGAGGCACTCCCAATATACTCAGAACCATAATGAGTAAACTCTTGTATTCCAAGATAGTCATACTATGTTTAGCCAGGTAGACAGAATCCTGGCCAGCTGGTCAACAAAGAAAGAGAACACTGAAATAGAACAATGCAATGAAAAAGGACAATTGAAAAGTCTCCCTTGGTCTCTATTAGATTTACACATTCTTTTCTTTGTCTATTTTTCCAAATTCTTTACTGTACTTCAGTCCCTAGGTTCCAAGAAATTTCTCTAAATCCTTAAGTTAGGATCCTCTCCACTTTCCTTAATCTAGATATTTTATTTTATGGCAGTTACAATCCAGGGAGTCTTAACTAATACAAGGACAGTGTATTCTAAATTCAGAAACCTAAATTAGTAATTGCAACCCAGATGTTCAATGGTAAACAAAGGATTAAAGGCAGAGGATTAAATAACGATGGATAAGTAAAACTGAAGTGAAGGTTGTTGAGGATTTGATGCTTGGCTCCCATGGTAAGACACACAGTAGAAAAAGAAACCAAGCACACACACAGAATATCAATATCAATATCTATCTATCTATCTATCTATCTATTCTTCTATCTATCTATATTTATTCACAAATGCCTTAGAGTGCATGTTTGCTTTATACCAGATTTGGCATTCTTTCTGGTATCTAAAGAATTTGCCTGGGGAAAGACTTCCAGCTAGCAATACCTGCAACAGAGTGGCCAGTTTAGGCAAGAGTAAAATGAGGCAAGAGGTGGGAGCATTATAGTGTCAATCAGTGCCTCTCCTCCAGAACACACCCACATATCCTGTTTCCAAGGTATGGAGCCAGTTACCAGAATGGTAGCTGTATAGTCAGTTATCTCTATTTCACTGAGATGCTGAAGATATACAGAAACACTTAGGTCAGCATAGGTATTATCAATGGCGATAAAATGCCTACCAACTTCATTAAGATAAACTTCTCACTGATGCTAACCAAGCAAAGACTATTTTAAGTACAATTTGGCAATCTCTGTAAGGAAAGTGAATGTGTTCCATAATTAAGAATTCTCCTATTTCAGTTGTTTGTGGATATTTTGTGACTTTAGGCTTTCTAATTAGTTGGTGGTTGTGATAAAATTTCTTACTGAAATTTTCCCCAAGGACCTATAAGAAAAAGCACACTTAGATGTTATCAAGTCTGCTGTTAGTCAAAGGAATCTGTCTTAAATACCTGGATGTTATATCGTCAAAACTTACTACCAGCTCTGCATTTTCATGGTAAAAGCGTGATGTCACTGGAATATTAAAAGCAATCAGCTGTTATAATTTTATCACATTTCAGTGTAATTTTGTCCCTGCTAATATGAGGATCCTAAACTTGCAGGTCAGAAGCAAGGCGGAAGATAAAGAAAAAATATCCAAACAAGAAAATGACAAAAGCAAGATAAAAAACCCATTAAAATGAATTGGCGGAATCCACACCTTCCTCCTGATCACTGTTACTACCAAGTTCTTGAACTTCAGGAGTCTCAAAATACTGACACCATCCCCACCACTCTTCTGCTGGATCATCTTTGAGGTGTGGTGAAATATATGCAGATCTGTTATTTGCAATACCACTAGCTCACATATAGTAACATTTTAAATCTAAGAAAATATTCCAAATTATTTGTTAGTCTCTTGATTTTGCAATATATATATATATATATATATATATAATGGAGGCTTAAAGAGGTTAAGAGATCTCTTAGAGTTTACAGTTATCAACATGTTTTCTGGTTTCAGAAATCAAAACTTGTGCACAGACTTATACAATAAATTCCTTAAAGCTTGGATTCTTCATGATCTCTCTGCTCCAAAGTATGGTAACAGAACAATTAGCATAAATTAAAATGAATGTGTTGCTATTCTGTAGAACTTGTAAAAACAAATCTATCACTGTTATATATCATCCAGAGATACAATTAGGCTTTTTTGCTTTGATACTACTTTTTCAAAGATCTGTAGTAATCTCAATCACTTCTAAAATCAAATTGAATCACTTTTTAAAAAAACTGGAATTAGATCTCTCTCTATTTTCAACTGCTATCACCAGTACCTGTGGTCATATTCAACACCCCAGCACAACTCCTTAAGTCTCTCAACAAAACAATACTCTGAAACAACTATCTGGATAGTTCCTTTAAATCCCTTCATCTGAGAACTTGCTGAAATCTTTCTTTTCTGTTCTTCACAATTCATTTTTTATTTCCTTGCACTGGGAACAGAACTCAGACAAATCTCTTCTGCCGTTGTTCCATTTCTCTGTTCAATATATATCATTTTTAAACTATTGTTTATATATGTTGAATCACAGACATCCCTTTACTTAGAATACTGCTTTTTCCACCAACAATTGTTTATTGTAACACTTTAGCCATGTATGGTTGAGACCGATGATTGATTGCTTAACTTGTAAATCATAATTCTTTTCCATGCCAAGCAAGAATAACAGCATAATAAACATCATAGCTTTTAACAATTTCCCAAAACTTTAGTCAACTAAACAATCTTCGAACCCCTTGCATCTGTTTTTGTTTTTGTTGCTTTTGTTTCTGTTTAGCTATGTTTGTTTCATTTAGAGGGTATGTGTATGTATGCTAAAAAAAATAAATAAATAAAAGTGACTGTGTCTGTATACCTATGGCACCTGAATTCTAAGGCATAAGCCAGCCATGCCACATATTACTTCCTAACTGCCTGAAGCTCCTTCAGCAATTTCAGAAATGGCAGTTGTGCTGTAAAATGAACTGAAAAGCAATGAAGAACACCAATTCCTCTGCCAGCTCCTCCATTACAGACAAATGCGCCTTTTATTTGTATGTGCATGTTTGCATGCATTTGCAATTTTTCTGTTCACCTATCACTAGATGTAAATATATAGGTAGAAAAAAAGGGTTCCAAAATGCAGATTTCATGGTCTTTCCTAGGGATAATACATAGAATAGGATATGATCTTCCTAGGAAACTGTAATGCTACAAGTCTACTTTGCTTTTTAATTGCCTCCCTTGATAACTCAATGTTTTGCAAAGCCATTTCCTGCTTAACAAAGAGAACTCTGACTCTAAAATGTCCTTTTCTCTCCTCCTCCATGGATCATCTTTAAGCTTTTATATTAATAAATGATCTCCTTCTACATTTTTTTTCTTTGAAAATTTAAAGTTTGATATATTTCAGTCTCACTGAATTATAAACAGTTCCATTTTCCTTCAGCACTTAGACTTTATTAGTTTTCCAAAAAATATTAAATTAACATGCTGAATAATAAAAGAGTCAATAAGATGTTTTTTCTGTAAGCTTTGCATATAAATTTCAGGAAAAGATTGTTGAAGAGCTGACAGATTGAAGGCAGTAATAGTTAATGGACATATAGTGCAGAATAAATTGCATTCTTTATGGAAATGTGTAACAAATAATCTCTGTGCACCACTTCCTTTCATCAGGGCAAACTGTGAGGAAAGATTATAGAAACAAAAGAAACTTCTACATTATTCTTAAATTAAGAATCTTAGCATTTTTAAAGTAATCTACAGTCAAAATGAAATGCATAAAAACACACTTTGTTAATCTGAGGTTTGAAAGAACCACATGTACTTCACTTGCCCTTGAATTCCAGCACCTCATTTTTAACTGTACTAAGTTTACATTCTTCTTACAGAGATTAATCTTCTCTTTTGCTAAGTGCATTGGAAATCATGAGCACTAACTATGTAAATGATGCTAGGAAATGTATCCCCCAAGTATGAAATAAAACTCTAACTAGATAATGCTAATAAATATTAATATATGGAGATAGCAAAGGAATATTAAATGATTAAGCTGCCCAAAATAAGAATAATAATATACCTAAAGTCCTCCAGGCAGTCATTCAGTGTTTTAGGGCTCTACAAATATTAACAAAAGCAGAGCCTGCAGAGAATTATATGTCCTGAAGGTTTACGACTTGAATTGCCCCAAGAAGAGGAATAGACAGTGGCTACAACAAAACAGGTGAATGATTGGCTTAGTTGATTAGACGTGGTAATTAATTCTGAGAGATATAGCCTACTTTTTCCTCTTTCAATAATCAGGTTTTCTTCCATAGAAATTACCATTCTCTAGTCTTTCTTTTTTTTCCTAGGAAAAAAATATTCTGTAGGCTTTAGGAGTCTCTGGAGAATCTGCTTCTATCCTAACCGCATTATCCACCCCCACCCCCGATAATTGGGTAATAAATAGTGAAGTTAAGAGAATGGGCTGATGTTAAGCAAAGTGTTGAAATTCCTCTCACTCAGCAAAAGTGGAGTACACAACGCACATTCCATGGGTGCCTTATATATTTGCAGGTCCTTGGAGCAAAAGATGAAATGAGTGGCAACTTCCTTAGTTCCTCCTTGCCAGTCAGCTTCATAGAACCAGCCTTGCATTCATTGTTATTGGCTCCATATTTGAAGAATGTCCTGCCCAACTCATAACAAATGCCATCAATTCAAGAGGACCTTCTCTACAGTGCCCACTATTGGGTTTGTTTTGTATATACTCCAATACTGCTATCACATGACAGGACTGATGTCCGGATCAATGGATCTTAAAAAAAAAAAAAAGATGAACCAAGTCACAAATGCTTTGTTTCCAAATTTAAAAAGTGATCCGAGCAATTGTAATCTCGCTTGGATGGGAGACAGATGCTCAAGTTCTTCATGACAACCCCTATCCTCACCTTAGTCTTATCAAGGAAAAGATAAAATACTGCTGCTCAATATAGTAGTAGTATAGTAAGAAGATCTGATCATTGTCATAAGATTGTTTAGCATTCTTGCTAGATTTGTGGGCAATTCCTGTCCAATAGCCACATTAACAGTCACCTTGTGGTCTGAACTATAAGTAAGGCCACTGAGTTAGAGATAGTAAAAGTCAGTATTCTTTCTTTTTACATCAACTTTTAATTTCAGAGTAGTTTCAGATCCACACAACAAGAACTGAAATAGTAAACAGAATTTCTATATACTTCACACCGTTTCCTCTATTATTAACATCTTATATTGGTATATTTGTCCCAATTATTGAGCCACATTGAGCTGCCTCTATGCTTTTTTTCGCCGTGTTTCCTATATCCTTCTCACTCGTCCCAGGCTCTAATAATCACTATTACATGTTTATAATGAGTTGATTTTTTTAAGCTGTCCCATTTGAAGGACAACATGTAGTATTTGTCTTTCTGTGTTTGTCTTTCTGGTTTATTTCACTTAACATAATGAAGTCCAGTTCCATGCATTTTGCTGCAAATAACAAGATTTGGACTTTTTTGTTGTTGTTGTTCAAAAGTAAAAGTCAGTATTCTTAATCACACAACCAATGTTGCTGTATAAATTGTACTTCTTGCTTATGAGAATTATATGAAAACAGAATAAGATGACCTGGAAACAACTGAGTAGTGTGATTTTTACCCTGCTTGCAAAAACCAGAGGGACACACACACACACACACACGGAATTAATACAAGAAACGGTACAAAGCACAAAGCACAAAAGGAAGATTCTATAGATGTGATTTCAAGTGAATCAGTGAGTTTCTATACAGTGTATAGCTTTCAGCCTCAATAAAAAGCCAATTATTAATCCTGCAATTACCCAGCCTTATCACTACTGCCCACACATGCTGACTATAGCTAGAGTTTTAGATGATATTCTTTTCATTAGTGTAGCCAAAGGGAAATTTAATTAGAGATGCATCTCTTGAATGGACAAGGGAAAATATAAGGATTAACACATTAATTCTAGCACTTAATTACATTAAAATGTCTAGCATTCTGTATAGAAAATATTGACACTCCAGCTGACCTTTTTATTTGTTCTCTGTTGTATAACAGTGAAAACACTATTTTAAGGGGGAAAAACGTGTTCTTTCCTTCCTGTAGGCTTGTGTACTGACTGCACAGGAAGAAATAATCAACCTAGTTTATTCTGAACCCAGTCAGTTCCTGACCACATTCCGTAAATGCAGGCATTTGGAAGAAAACAAACTGATCCACAGGTAACAGAAACCAAAACCTGTGCCGATGGAGAGATAGGAAACTGTGACTAAATGATTCCAGGTAAGTCCAATATAGCATAAAAGAAAGAAATGCTGTTGAAATATTTAAAGAGATAGTCATGCTGGCATCTCAAACTTCTAATAGCCAGACCAGCAACTAAGTTACTATACCATAGATAGTGCAATTTCTTCCAATCTGACTCTTTCTTGGTCTCTTTTTTTCTCTCCTTCTTTTGAAACTGCAGGTGTGTGCGGCTAGGATAATGTGTATGCTTTGTGGCACATGTCTCAGGTGTCTACCAGGAAGGCCCAGCTATCTGGCTTTGGAACACCCACTCAATCCTTCACAAGCGCCTGCTATAACTTTACTATCATTGTTTTGACATTTAGGAAGCAGATGCGTATTTTCCACTTTGGAAGGCAGACATCTGTTCTTCAGAATTATCTCCAGAAGCTCGAGTTTTCTAGCAGGAGCATATTAAATTAGAGAAGCTCTTTACCACCAGAACCCTTATTCATGTCCCTCAATTGAAAATATTTTAAGAAACAGCAAAGAGAAACTCATGAATAAGCTTACAAGTATGAAGACTCTGCTGACATTGATTAAATAAGCCCATACAATGTTCACTGCAAAGTAATCTATGCTAATGCAATTTACTAGGAAGAAGGAAGAAGGAAGTTGAGCTCCGAGCTCTGATAGATGGAGAGTTGCCTGAGGAGCCAGGTAGCCCAGCACTTCAGAAATAGTGCATAATTCCCATGAAAAAGAAATTCTGTCTGTTTTTATTAAGAAAAAGCTAACCTAAAATGCATATAATCATTTGTGTCTGGAACTGGCATGTTGAATGCCATGGTTAGAGGGGTAAAATATTCACAAAATGTGCATAGAAGGAATTCTTTTTGTGCCTTGTTTTGTTTGGCTTTTATTGGGTGGGGGTTCTGTTTTGATTTTAATCTAAAAGTGGAGACTGCCAGCTGCATCAAAGACTACTTTGCAAAATCTGAAACTGTAAAGCCCTCAAATGTATCTAATTCATCTGGAATTTGTAAATATATTAACTCGCTATTCTCCAGGGGGAAAATGGTATGTTTTAGATGAAATTTGGATGTAAATTCTAAACAGGTGGACAGAGCAGCAGGAGGGTGGTATCAGGCTTCCTGCAGGGGGCCCACACCACATAGTTGGAGAAAATGAACCAGAGGGATTGGTGGAAAGGAAATCAGATTTGCGAAGTCGAGTATTGAAACATGAAAGGAGTATGACTGCTCAGTAAATTATAGATCAGGGATTCAAAGTCATGCACCTACAACTTACAATCATGGAGACTCACTGCAGGCCACTGGCTCTCCTTCCCAAGAACAATGCACATACTTTTAGTTTAATCTTTAAAATCTTGAGCTCTAGGCTAAGTGCTCACATGGTGAAAAGCACTTCTTCCTATGCCTGAGAGTAAAGTTGCTTTGTTTAATTACAATCAACATTTGTGAGCTTCCTGCTGCTGAAACCATTTGTGACACTGGCAGGAACAGAGTGCAAATGGTGTGGTGATGAACTTTATGTGCCTGAGTCAGATAATACAAAAAAGAGCAGGAGAGCCCTTGTATCGTTTTCCAGCAGGTTACAAATTGTCCTGAGAATAAATAACGGATGTTGTTTATGGAAATACTCCCAGTGGGGACATAGATATTTTGTGGAATTTCCACTTATTGCTGGCAATCCAAGAAAGAGTAGAGGTTTATTTCTCATTGTTGGCTTTTTCCCTACTAGAACATTTTCGGGAAACTCGGCAATTTTAATTAAGACATGCATGTTCAGATTTTCAAAAATATTAAAATTCGGCTTTTAAATGGCTTTGGTTTACAAGGCTACTTTAAGCATGATGAGGTCATCTCTATCCCCTTGATATAGGTGAGGAAAGATGCTCAGTACTATTTGCCATGATGATTGCCCCTGATGTTTTCCTCTGCATGACAAGGAATATAATGATAATAATGTAATTAAGATTTACTGAGCATTTACTACTTACAAGACACTGGATTAAATGTTTTACATTCATTATCACACTTAATCCTCACTCTAACTCTGGGAGTTAGGTAGCATTATTATCCCTTTACAAAATGGATGATAAAGCTGTAGTTTCAAGAGGTTAATTAATTTGTCAAATATTACTCATTTTAATCATGGGTAGAACTGGACTTGAATTTAGGTCTCTCTGATGGCAAAGCTATAAAAGATCTCTGTATGCAGTTTACTATTCTCCAAACTGATTATTTAAATTTTCACTAATTGCAGTTGCAGATAATTAGCATACAAAAGGTATCTCAGAGAAATTATTTAATTTCATAAATTTGGGGCAGGATACTGATGGCAGTTCCTTTGACTCCCGTGGATGGTGAGGGTGCTCATTTAGTACTCATTCTTCGCAGCCTGCAGGTGTTTAACTCCCAGTTTGCTATCACTGAAGCATCTCTGCTGGCTGTCCAATAAAACAAGAGTTGAAACAGTTATAAGCATCTACTCCTGGTTGCTCTTATCTTGTCACCAATCACTCATTGATTATTGTCTCAGCTATGTCTAGGTTTGCAAATCCTTCTCATCAGAGTAGTTCTTCATCAGTTCAGCAACCCATGCAATTGGTTAGTCCACTTCCATCACACGTGTGTAAGGTGGGAGTTAGATTAGAATTTGTCATACCTAGTTGTAGAGGAATACATAAAAGCTCTCTTAAAACTCTGTAGAAGACCACTATCAACTGGTTTGATGAAAAAGGACAAGAAATTCTTTTAATCCGGGGCAACAGAGAAGATTGGACTCAAAACACAGCCTTTACAAAAAACTATCTTCATTTGAATACTTGCTCATCTGCTATCTTGAAGTCTTAAAGTGGCTAAGGAAATTCAAAATCCTTAAAGTGATTCTAAAAAATTTACTTTGTAAATGTGCATATGATGACTTGGCAAATGCCTATGTGTTTTATATCAGTGACTGGAAGAGATTTAAATTTTTTATATCCTGTTATATCTGTATCTATATTATTTTTTCTATTTATGTTTATATTTTAGTTAACTTTATACTAGCTCCCTCAGTTTATTGAATATCTTTGAGAAATTTTTCTTTAAATTTACTCAACATTCTAGATACCTGTGCACCATAATAAAGTTAATGTCTTCTCTGTTGTTCACATAATTTCTTATAATTTTAAGATGATATGCACATAATATCAATTTATAAACATTTAACCAAATCATTAACTTAAAACTTATGATAAGTCTGTATAGTGTAATGATTGAGATTATATGCATGAATTTTAGGATTGGTAGTACAGACTCTCAAATTCGCTTTCTGGTATGTTACAATTATATCTATTTTTTCTTTAACAATAGAAATATCGGAAATGATCATTTTAAATGTATTTGATATTTTACCAGATGGATTAAAAAACTGAGGAATAATCTTGTTTATATTTAATATTTTTGCTTTCTTTTTAAAACATTAGTTTACAGAATTTACAATTAACACATAAAAACCTGCAAAAGAAGAAAGCATTTCATGATAGCATGAAAACTACCACTTATTTGTTTAAATATCATTTTAATTTTAAATTTCTTTGAAATAATAGTAAAATATTAGATGTTCATTGTTAATATAAAATAATCTGTAGTAAGTTTTTTTCATGAAACAAATATAGAAAGTAAAAATCTTTATGAAAACAAAATAGCTCATGTGCTTTATTAAGAAATTTCTATTTCCTTAGATTATCATTGTCCATTTTATTTCTTTCCTGTATTTTTTCTTGAAGAATGCAGAATTCATTATGTTAGCATTATTAATGTGTCAACATTTCTATCCTTTTTGAGAGATTTATAAATCAGTAATAAAATATGTGATGTTGGTATAAACTTGGCATATATTTGTAGCCTACAAGCATTATTTTTCCTCATTTTTTTAAGTTAAATAGTTTGGCTGATATGACACACAAAGGAGCAAAATCAAAATGTTTTGTGGCTCCTTCTGCATTACACCCTTTTTCTAAAAAGATGTGTTCAACAAAAAGGGAAGAGGAAAATCAGACAGTTCAGGATAACAACTTCAGGGAAGTCACTCCAAGCTTGCCCTGTCAAAGATGCCTGTGTTAATAGCTTCATGTGTACATCAATGCATACATAATAATAACTTTAGAACTTATTTGACTTCCACTTAGGCACAATCTAAAGAAAACATGGGAAAATATTTTCAAGACCAAATAGGCACCATAGAATTTGAGGTACTTATTTAAACATTATATCGAGAGAATTTCTTTCTTTTTATTGCCTACAATTCTGTAAAAGTGTTCACTGAATAAAGCAGTAGTAGCAACATATTACTGAAATAAACAGCATGTCTGGATCACTCTGATCTGCTCAACACCTACAGAGAAGTCCTCTCCACACAGTGCCCTGATTCCTTGGGTGGCAGAAAACAAACAGAAAGGTTTTCATTAGTTTTGTTGTTTTACATATTTTAAACCTTAGAAAACAACCTGAGACACACTACATTTGTCATCCCCCAAAACAAAGTTATACAAATAAACAGATACTAAAAAGTCATCCATGTCTTGTATCCAACATTCCCATAATTTTCTCATTACAAACACTTTCATGGAAATACTAAACACTTAAGGATTGAAAAGCAATAAGGAAGAATGAAAACATATATTCACCATATCCTTTTCCTTTTTCCCTTTTGTAAACAAAGTATCCAAATAACACAAAACAAGAAAAATTTCATAGTGTTATCATATAGCAGATAATCAAAGGTAAGAATTAATAATAATAAATTTTCAGTATTTGGGGAAATTCAAGTTTGTTTCCTCTGAGCCACACATTTCAAAGGGGTTACAGAGACAGGAGTAATTAGTGATCCTTCCCTAAGAGACTCACTTTTCCAATTAAATATTTAGTGTTCTACAAGAAGACCATCAAACGGCCCCCTTGAAACTGTTCATTGGCTTCACAGTGATTATATTTCACTGCCAATGGCTGCCAATTTATTTTACCAAGAAATATCGGACTTTATATTTCTCTGTAGAAAATATCTTCTCTATCAAAGTATAGGGAATAAAAAGGAAATTCTTGACTGAGGGCATTATCATCTATAGACGGAAGAAAAGATGTTTCCTAGTATAATAAAACACTGCTTGGTTCTTTGTATCTCAGAAGACGGATAAGATATGTCACATCCTGTTCCAGATGGTTTTTGACTTGTTCTCATTTCATAGTGAGTCAACCATTTCAGAATCACAGGATTCCATTCCCTGGCTGAAAATCATTCATCACCAAAATCCTATAGTCAACTGAAATATGTAGTGTACTGTGAGTGAATCAATGCTGAGGGTCAAGTGCAAATGTTCTGATTCAAGATTTAACTCATTGCTGTTGTCTAAAAGTTCTAATGAGAATTGGAACATCATGCTTATATTCTCTGATTTGTTGTCTTCTCTCCCATTTCTTCATAACAGAAAGACTCACGTTTACAGTAAAAAATCAACTCTTATTTAATTTTGATCTGTAATCAAGAATGTTTTCATTCCACAGAGACCACTTCAAGTTTGTGGGGTTCAGAACAAGAAAACTGTTTCCAGTGAGTGAGTTATCAACTACACTTGCTTTCTGGCACCAGAATTCTAATCTCTATGAGTTAATGAAAGATGAGATAATGAATATCAGTGAGTATAATACACAAAGTCAGTTTTAATGTCTTACTTAAAGGAGAGAGGAGCATGTGACAGGAGTGGTGATCGAGAGCATTTAAGTGGGTTCCTCATCAAACCTACTTGTGCTTTCATGGCCTGCTCAGGGGTTGACTCACAAGTACATTCACTCACTTATTTCACATATTTTATCGACAGTTGACCATGCCGTGTGCCTATGCTTGATGTCAGAAGCATTAATAATAAACAGCATAATTTCTTTTTAAATTTTTTAAAAAGTTGTTATTTTTTCATGTTTACAATGGGTTTCCCTAAAATATTGATTAATGAATGCTAATTAATTGATTCATGGATACAAAAATTAATTAATAATACTAAGTTATAGCTACACTAGGATAAGAAGTTCTGGGATTCTATTCCACAGTAAGGTAACTACATATGTTAATGTACCATATGGTTTTATATAAAAAGAAAATAAAAACTAAAACATTCAATTTTGGATATTGCAGTAGTAGGGAAGCTTTTTACTGCCAAGAGCCATTTGGATATTTATAGCATTATTTGTGGCCCCTACAAAATTATCGACTTAAAAATTAGCCTTCTTGGAGCTGCTATTGTGACATAGAGGGTAAAGCCACCATCCGTAATGACAACATCCAATATGGCAGCCAGTCCAGTTTCCTTCTAATGCCCTGAGAAAAGCAGCAGAAGAAGGCCCAAGTCCCTGTGTCCCTGCACCCATATGGGAGACTGGATAAAGCCCCTGGCTCTTGGCTTTGGACTGCCCAGCCTCAGCTGCTGCAGCCATTTGGGGAGTGAACCAGTGGATAGAAGACTTCTTTCTCTGTCTCTTCCCCTCTTCTCTCTGTAACTCTGCCTTTGAAAAACAATAAAATAAATCTTTAAAAAAATTAGCCTTCTCATGGTAAATTTATTCAAACCCACCTGTGGTTGCCGTGGCAGGGTCATACCAAATGATTTTGCAGGCCTATCATTCCTCATCATTGCAAGGAATGCAAAATGTTCTATTCTGGTGATCCATTATGTAACATATAGATATAATGAAGCAGTGCATGAGACCCCATAAAAATGTGTAATTTCCAAGTTTTTAAATTTTTGATAGTTTTTTCCAATTTTAAATATTTTATTTCATTTTTAATAAAAATAAATCTTTATTAAGATCAAATAATTTTTAAAAGGGTCACATAGCAAACACAACTTTGTGATATAAAAATATGCATCAGAAAAATATTTGGGAAATTTAAAAATTAAATATAAACTAGGGAAATACAAACACAAAGAAAGCAGGGATAGATATACTAATATCATGTAACTTCAAAATTAAGACAAAAATCACAATATGAGAAGAGAAGGGTATATTATTATATAAGGGTTATAATTTAGTACAAATAACATTTAGAAACATCTATACACAAAAGTATATGGTATACCTGATTTAAAAAAAAAAAATTATGTATACATTTGTCTTTAAATTTCAGGAGTGAGTTCTTGGCTCCTGATTTTGGCCTGACCCAGCCCCAACTACTAAGGGTTTTGGGAAGTGAACTGTGAAGGGAAGTTCTTTCAATATCTGTCTATGTCACTCTCTCTCCATATATCTGCTTTTCAAATAAAAGTAAATAAACAAAATATTTTTTAAAAATTTGTGTCTAGTTCAAAGATAAATATTGTATTAGAAGTCCTAGTTGAAGCAATGACTTTAAATGAGGACAGGATTTCCAACAAGGGTTATGAAAATATTCTAAAATTAGAAAGCCAAGATGATTGAAGGCACAATGTCATAAATATACTAAAACCTATAGAGCCATATACTTTAAAATGGTGAATTTTCTGTATGTGGATTATATCTCATCAAATCTATTAATAAATAGAAATATATTTAACCAAATATAGTAACCTAATTTTTGTTTTAAAATGACTTCCACAAATTACAAATTTCCTGCAGCTGGTAAAAGCATTCTTTGAAAAATTTCAGCTAATATCACATATATATTATAATATTAAAATACTAAGTGTTTCTCCTCTAAGATAAAGGACAAAGCAAAAATACCAACTGCTATACTTTGTTCAATAATGCACTGGAATTAAATTATCTTTTTTTTTTTTTTACAAATACCATGCTGCTATTTTACACATAAAATTTTAAGAATTCTACAATAAAACTACCAGAAATAAAAAGTGAATTTAGCAAGGCAATATTCCAACAATTATATTTCCATATACTTGCAGCATAAATTTAGAAAATTAAATTTGAGAAGTAGCATTTGCAATAGCATCAGAATCATAAAACATTTGGGAGTAAATTCGACAGAATACAGGGAAGACGTCTGTACTTAAAATTACAAAATGTCATTTGGAAGAATTAGAAACCTAAATAAATGAAGAGATATGCCATACTCACAAACTGGAAGGTACACTATAATCAAGATACTAATTTCTCTCAATTTCATCCCCACAATCATACAGGCACTAGCAATTAATAACTACTTCTGTATAGAAATCGACAAGCTGATTCTAAGATTCATGTGGAAATGCAAATGATCTAGAATAGTCAAAATATTTTTTGAAAGAAAAATATAGTTGGAAGACTTAACACTTTTTGGTTCCAAGGCTTGCTATGAAGTTACAGTAATAAGGCATTGTGGTATAGGTTTAAGGATAGGCAAATAGGTCAGAGGAGTTGTGTAGAGTCCAAAAACAGACCAAAATTGGGTTTTGGTAAAGGTGAGAAAGCAAGTTACCAGAGAAAGAAAAATTTTCTCAACAAGTGTTACTGACGAAAATAGATAAATTTTTAGAAAAAATTATATCAAGACACCACCTCTCTTCATAAACAAAAATCCATTTGAGAGGGATCACAAGCTAAAAGTAAAAGCCAAAACTGTAAAGCTTCTTGTAGAAGAAAGTATAGGAGAGTATCTTTGCAACCAGTGGGTCAGCAACATTTCTTCAAGAGTCCACCAGAAACTATAATCTTTAATGAAAAACAATGACAAAATATTTTCAACATTTTTTTAAATCTGAGAAAAGAGACCTGTAAGAAAAAATGAGTAAGTAAGCTACACACAAGGAGACAATATACACACAATAAAAATCTGTACAAGATTTATATATACAAGTCAATGATAAGACAAACAACCCAACAGAGAATGCAAAGGTTACAGAAAACATTTCACAAAAAAATACAAAGTGATGAACAAACACATGAAAAAGTTATATAAAAAAAAAGAAATTTACAAATCAAAAATCATATAATGTCACTGTACATCAACTAGAATAGCTAAAATTTGTATTCTCAACAACCAATTTGATGAGATTATAGTGCAACTCGGACATTCCCAAATTGCTGGTGGAAATGTAAAATTACGCAATGACTTAAAAAATAGCAGTTCTGCATGAATTAAATGTGTGGCTACCATATGTCGAGCAATTCTGCTCCTAAAAGTATTAAACACTTAAGTCCATTAAAAGAGACATAAGCTTGAATGCTTAGAGTAACTGTACTCATTAACAACCAAAAATTACAAATAACACCCCAAATTTCAAGAACATGGAAACATGATGATATGTTCTTGCAATCACAATCACAAGTATTGATCAACTATTAGTATATCTGATCTCAGAGGTTAGGTCTCCTAGGAAACAAATATTGAGGATTAGGAGAGCAAAGAGTAATGTGACTATCGAGTATCTGAAAATATGGGTGTTGGGAACACTCCCCGGTGAGATAGTGCTAGCAGGTGGAACCTAGTCTAGTTCTGAGATCTCTACCCTCATGAATAAATTGATGACGCCCGCCCTTCAGGATTTGCAGCAATGGGATTACTCTTTTTTGTTCTTCTGCTTCCTGTTATCTGAGGAAACATTGAGAGGCTCCAACTACATGCCAGAACCCTGATCTTGGACATCTCAGCTTCTAGAACTATTAGATATCTGTTATTACGGTCCATGGTAGTTAGAGCAGTTCAAAACGGACTGACAAGAGTAACACAGGAAGAGAAGAGGAACAGTGGCTGTGATTGGTCAGTATCCCTTATGGTGTCACGTAGTGCTGACGGTCCCTGATACCTCAATAGGAAAATTCAGCGTGAAGATGACCAGGAAAAGAAGCGATGCACTAAGCATAAATAAATACTAAGGCTCTTATACCGAGACAGCTTCGTAAAGACTGGAGAACTCCTGAAGCCTGACCTCGCCTAACTTCTGCCTTGATGTGTCATTTATTGGAGGTTGCTTACAACGAAAGTAAAACTGTGACTAAAAACAGAGGTGGATCCTGAAGAATTCCTAGGCTATCATAACCAGATTTTGAAGCTGAAGAGGGAACTCTTCTTTGAAGAGGAATCAGAGCAGAATATTTCTTTATCTGTTGCATACAACACCTTTGGCTAATTTGACCCTAATTGTTTGAATGAAAGAAATTAGATGTAAAAGAGTATGTACTGATTCCTTTCTTTAGCATGACAATCAAAACCATGCCCTCCCCTTTTCTAAATGAGAATAGTGTTTGCCTTTGGGAGAGTGAAAATTAACTGGAATAGGACATGAAAAAATATTCTGTAATGTTGAAAATTCTCCATATTCTAAAGATTGATAGAATATATTAGCATATTTATAAAATTCATACTTTTTTTTTTTTTTTTTACAGGCAAAGTGGACAGTGAGAGAGACAGAGCGAAAGGTCTTCCTTTGCAGTTGGTTCGCTCCCCAATGGCCGCTGCGGCCAGCGCACTGTGCTGATCCGAAGCCAGGAGCCAGGTGCCTCTCCTGGAATCCCATGAGGGTGCAGGGCCCAAGGACTTGGGCCATCCTCCACTGCACTCCCTGGCCACAGCAGAGAGCTGGACTGGAAGAGGAGCAACCAGGACAGAATCCGGTGCCCCGACCGGGACTAGAACCCAGTGTGCAGGTGCCGCTAGGCGGAGGATTAGCCTATTGAGCCATGGCGCCGGCCCAAACTCATACAATTTTAAAGCTAAAATTTTTACTTCTATTTTAAAAAGTCACTATATTTAATCACCACTCCTCTATCTACTATCAATACAAAAGGTGCAAACACTGGAAACTTAAAATAGCCATTAAATTACCAATAATTCTCTACTCATTTACTACTGTCAACTGGTAGTTAACTTGTTGGATAACAAGGTTAAAGCAACAGCAATGAAATCTTGCATGAATTTAATTGCACATGATGTGTACAACTATGTATGTGCAAGTATGTGTCCATATATGTGTTTTCTAGGTGTAATCTTTGATACAATTTTATGTATCTTTGGTCTGATTACTAATAAATTATGAATTTTAAATACGTTCAAGTATGTCTACTGTGAAAATATGAAAAACGTATTTCCAGTCTTCATCAACACATGGAGAGCTAGCCACACCCATGTATACAGGCACTGAAATAAATGAGTAGTTGCATATTGAAGATATATTTATAGAAATAATATATGCTTCAGGTACACATAAAGGAATAATCTTGGCTGCATTCCTCTCACCTGCATTGGCTGCTCTCCAAAGGGCAGAATTTTATGCCATTGCGGTAGATAGAGACTTATTTCTCTTATACTGCTATTCCCATCCTGGATTTTTTTCCCTCATCTGTTGTCCTAATGTAGCCTTTAATTTAAATAGTTACTTAATGTTCATACTATTTTAAATATATACAAATAATGCACAGCTGGTACGCGTGGCTTATTATTTTTGGTTTCCTATATGATTGGTAGAGTTTCTATTGTTAAAAATTGCTGAATTTGTGGCCCGGGAGTGCAGTGGAGGATGGCCCAAGTCCTTGGGCCCTGCACCCCATGGGAGACCAGGATAAGTACCTGGCTCCTGCCATCGGATCAGCGCAGTGCGCTGGTTGCAGCGCGCCGGCCGTGGCAGCCATTGGAGGGTGAACCAACGGCAAAAGGAAGACCTTTCTCTCTGTCTCTCTCTCTCACTGTCCACTCCTGCCTGTCAAAAAAAAAATAAAATAAAAATTGCTGAATTTTGCTGGCATAGTTAATTCTATAGTAATCAGTTCATCCTATTAATTCTAGTAGCAGTTAAGTACAATTTTTGAAATGTACATATGTCTTATATAATGTATCACTTGAATTTATTTGTAGAACTCTTATTCCTGAAACTTCACATTTTCCTACTCAATGTAAATGAGCCATTCTTTTGGTCAACCAGAGAGGCTTTGTCCTGGAATTTTTCTGTTCAGTCATTATTGTGTGTTTTTCATGCTGACCTCTCCATCTTGTGATCTTCTGCTTTGTTTTTTTCTTGTTTAAATTTCCGTGTGGTAGATTCCTGATAAAGTGCACAGGAAAAGTAAAGCAATGGTAAAGTTTTTGAGGAATTGAATATCTGATAACATCTTTATTGCTTCTTCACAGTGTATTGATGAATTTTGAAAGAGAATTCTAATTTCATATTAGGATTCTGAAATCATTACTTTTTGTCTTCTAGCTCCAATATTTCTGAGAATATCCTGGTTATATGGGAACAGTATGAGAACTGTCTTCTTTTTTTCTCTCTGCAAACTTTGAGGCTTTTTCCTTCATTTTTTTGATTATGAAAATTTAATGATAATTTTTCATGTTAATCCTATTTAATTCACTTATTCCTATACTTACTTGATAATTTTTCGCGTATCTTTTTCTGTTTTCTCTTTCTAGAATTCATGTCAGATGTCAAATCTCTAGCCATTTAAGTAACACAATCTTGGGGCAGGCACTGTGGTGCAGCAGGTTAAAGCCCTGGCCTGAAGCGACGGCATCCTATATGGGTGCCGGTTCTAGTCCTGGCTGCTTGTCTTCCGATCCAGCTCTCTGCTGATGGCCTGGGAAAGCAGTAGAAGATGGCCCAAGTCCTTGGGCCCCTGTACCCATGTGGGAGACCTGGAAGAAGCTCCTGGCTCCTGGCTTTGGATCGGCACAGCTCCAGCCATTGCAGCCATCTGAGGAGTGAATCAGCAGATGGAAGACCTCTCTCTGTGTCTCTACCTCTCTCGGTAACTCTGTTTTTCAAATAAATAAAATAAATCCTTAAAAAAAAAGAAACAT